>NW_013657596.1:0-9207 GCF_000142905.1 Thecamonas trahens ATCC 50062
TAACCCTAACCCTAACCCTAACCCTAACCCTAACCCTAACCCTAACCCTAACCCTAACCCTAACCCTAACCCTAACCCCCTAACCCTAACCCTAACCCTAACCCTAACCCTAACCCTAACCCTAACCCTAACCCTAACCCTAACCCTAACCCTAACCCTAACCCTAACCCTAGCTGATGCCTCCTAACCCTAGCTGATGCCTCATCAACCCTAGCCCCACTCCATTCCTCGCCACCAACCACGACTCACTCCACTTGCCACTCACTGCCCCCTTGCCACCCCTACTCATCCCATGCATGACCCACATCCACAGTCCCACTCACGCCACCATGCTCATTCTCCACTTCACCATGCGCATGGCTGTGCATGGGCCTGAATTGAATCTTTGATGCTGATTCACAATCCCCATCCTCCCATTGACACTGGCTGGTGTCACTCGTTCGGCCGAGTCGCATGTGCGGGTTGGTGGGTGACATGAATGTCATTCAACATTTTCATGATTCGCCATTCGTCACTTGTTCGATTGTTTGACATTCAATTGAATGTCATCGATCATTGTCAATTGATCATTCGATTTTTTCCGTTTCTTTTCTTGTTGGCTATTCATGTTCTTTGTTCTTTGCCGTTTATGGTTCCACATGCTTTGTTGTTGCTATTGTCTGCCTTCATGCTCTGCTTTGGTTACTTTTGCCTGTGATGGTTGACCGTAATCGGCATGCATCCTCATTGATCATTGCCTTTGCTCTTGTTGTTGCTTTGTATCATTATTCGTCATGATTCAATTGTTCTTGATTCTCCTGTTTTCTTCGACGTTGACTTTCACATCCACCATCGGGCCTTGCTCACTACACTATCGATTCTCAACTTTGTTGTCGTCCGTCATGGGCAATAGTTTTGCTTGTAATGTTTTTGTGTTGACTCTGTTTTGTCGTGGTCATTGTTGATCAGCAGATCTGATCGATCAACCGCGCCCTGCCTCATCGACCTCAACGTCACCCGAGTCCATCCCATTGCCTGCTAGCTTTGTCCAGTCCCTGTTGGCTTACGCATACGTGTGCTGTGCAAGCCATGTATGATCTTTGGTTGTTGTTGTGGACGTCATTGCCTCGTTTGATGCCCGTTCCGACTTTTCTTCAATTAATTCAACGTTCAACTCAATTAACGTCCGCCGCCTTCCCTCTGCCGGCCAAGTACCCGCCGCCCCTATCGCCCACACTGCACACACATCCATCAGTCTCATCATACCCATGTTCTTCAATGCTCAAGCCCAATCGCCATATCTACTACCATTTCGCGCGTCACGACCCCTCGTCACGACCCCCACATCCCCCCTACCATACTCATTACCACCCGTCACCACAAACGACCACCCCCACCCCCTACCCCACCACCATCACTATCATCCTAGCCACAACCACCACCACCTTGCCTTGGCCATCCTCACCACCATCCCATCGCGCACTCCGCTTCCTCTTCCTCCGTATCCTCGTCTTGACCTTACTTCAGCTCACCTCCATCCTCATCCCCGACCCCGACACCGCCATCCCTCAACCATCACAAGTCATACTGCCGATCCTGCAACCAACAGCATTCTCAAACCACCCATCCCCGACCCAGCCCCCTCTGCTGCCCCTGCCTCGCCGACCACCAGCCGCCAGCGGCCGCCCGCTTGCCCGATCGGCCCACCTTCACTACCACCTAGCTCCTTCCCACTACCAGCTACACAACCCACGACCACCACCAAGGTCGTCACTTACCGTGCACTATCACCAGTATCAGTATCGCTGTCATCGATACCCATTTTCCTCGGCTCATTTCCGCGTCGGCTGGTTTTGTCTAGGTGGTTGAGCACGTCCTCGACCGCCCGACCCCGCACATGCCCCCCACCACACTCATTGCAAGATATGACCAATCTGATTTCACTACTACTCTACCACATACACACACTACCTCCTTGCACAGTCTCCAATCCACAGCTGCAGTATTCCAGAATCCGAGCTCTGCTATCTGAGGTCCAAGTTGTTGGCCCTGTGTCCCTTCGATGCTGCTGACCCCCCCTCCCCGGGCCCATCTCCGACCCCCACTCCCCACCATCTCCACCCACAACCACCACACCCACACCACACATGTGTATCACTCCTGCAAACATAACCATCTACTTGCTGCCTGCCGATACGCACATCAGCCGACGCCATCGCGTCAACAGCATCGCTGCTGACCGCCTGCTGCTCGCCGCCGACCACCGCCCGCCGCCGACCGACCACTGCCGGCACCACCGAGAGCAAGCTAGCCATGCACAGGGCATTGGAGGCGATGCATACGGATAGCTATATCAATGGCAATGCCTACCAGTCTGCTCTTCAACCCACTTCTCCCCTCCCTCTTCCGGCCT
Source organism: Thecamonas trahens ATCC 50062 (assembly GCF_000142905.1). Classification (NCBI taxonomy): domain Eukaryota; order Apusomonadida; family Apusomonadidae; genus Thecamonas; species Thecamonas trahens. The sequence continues at coordinate 2,393 of NW_013657596.1, forward strand.
TGCCCATCACAGCCCCCGCCGGCCAGCTCATCGCCAGCCGCCCCTGCTGCCGATCACCGTGCCAGACGACGAAGCCACCGGGCTGGCCAGGACGAGGAAGAACAAGAGAGGGCAAGTGCAAGCGATAGGCAATGCAGTGGTGGGCTAGAGTGCAGTGGTCTGCCTTCTCTTCCAATCTCAAGCCCTCGTCTCCATCGACGTCCATCTCAATCCAATCCGTCCGCCCTCCTCACCCTCGCCGCCCAAGCCCCTCCACCCTTATCCCTCACACCCCACGCACACCCATCATTCTCATCCTACCCACGCACATCAATCCTCAACCCCAGTCGCCATACCCAGTATTGTTCTTGACTCGGCTGTTTCCATCGACCTTGACTCCCATGTCAATCATCGGCCCCTGCTCGCTACACTACCGAATCTGTGCTTTTGTGTTGCCTTTGTTGCTTCCGGTTGTGGTTGAGCAGCAGATCTGATCGATCAACTCCGCTCGGGCTCATCGACCTCGGCGTCATCCACGTCCACCCCATTGCCTGGCAGTGAGAGGTCGGCAAGACTGCTCTCAACGCTGCCGCCGATGCAGCTCAGCAATCGCCAGCTCGCTCACACTCGCACAAACTTGCGGAATGGCCTCGAGCACCCCGCCATCGAGTCCGGCCATGTCTGCGAGGACGGCCTGCTCCAGCCGCGGAAGCTCCGCAATGAGCGGGCCCATATTTCAGCGGCAAGAACTCGGAGCGACTCCTTGAACCTGCGCCGAAGACTCAGCCGCTCAAACTCGATCGTCTTTGTCTCGTTGTCGTGCTGCTCCACGATCGACGCCCGCAGCGCCTCGCCGTCGGCTCGAGCAGCAAAGACCCGCTCGAGCCCGTCACGCGTCAGCACGGCAGCTGTCACGGGCGTGATCGCCCATACGCTTGCTGTCCGTAGCGCGTCCGAGAAAACTCCGTTTTCGCCAAAGTACTCGCCGGTCACCAGATTGCCCACCCGCGCGCCGTTCGGGAGTATGACCTCGACTGCGCCGTCGACCAGAAAGAACAGCTCGTGACCGGCCTCGCCTGCATTGATCAGCTTGGCGTTGTCGTCGTAGTCGTGGACGGTGGACTCGCGCAGGAGTGCGTCGCGGAACGCCTCGTCGGTCTTGGCCAGAAACGGGACCCGGAGAAGGCACTCGCCCATTTCGACCGTGAACACCATGGCTCGTGCTGCCTGTGCCAGCTCGGTACACCCGCTCGCCACCTCGTCGAGGTCTGGCCGCTTCCGCTTGGGTGGTCCGTCGCCAAAGATCGATTCCAGGAGGGCGCGAAGCTGGTTGCGGGCAGTCCCGGTTGCGCCACGAAGCCAAGAGAGACGCTCAGGCACCTGCGCCATGGCTGCGCCCGCGATCGCCACCAGCTCTTTTGCCCGCTCGTGCGCCTCTCCTGCACGCCGCTCGCTCACAGCCTCAGCAACTAGCTCCGCCACGACCTTGACTCGCCGCGCGTACTCGTCCATCGGGTGGTCTGGAAGCTGCACCGCCCGTGCCGCCTTGCGCGCCTTCTTCATGTCGTTGATAAGCCGCTCTTCGCCCACGCGCACCAGAGCCTTCTTCTGCTCCGGGTAGTGCTCCAGCGCCGCCACGAGTGCTTCCTTGCTCAGCTCGTACGCCTCGACATATGTTTCGGCCACAATCGACGCCGTCCGCTTGCCCTCGATCAGCACCGCAATCTCACCAAAACACTCGCCCTCGCCCATCTCTGCCACCCGCTCGCCGCTGGCAATAAGCACACCGACCTTGCCCTTGGTCACGAAAACATCGAGTGCCCGAGCTCGCCGTGTCGAATAACAAACTGGCCAGGCTCAAAGCTCCGCTCCTGCATTTTGCGGAGGAGCTCCGAGATGAAGCCCACGTCCGACACGCCGTCAAAAATCGGCACTTTGGCCACCATCTCGCGAAGCGCCACGTTGACAGCGTACTCGGTCCCGGATGCCTGCGCAATCTGAAGCGTGTCCTGCAGCGTTGCCAGTGCCATGCTCAGGGCGTGCAGCGCCTCAGCGTCGCTCACATCTGCGTCCAGAGCTTCAGCCGCCACTTCGATGTCCTTCTCACGACGCTCCAGTGAGCCGCGCAGCTCCACCAGCTGCTTCTCCTTGTCGGCCTGCACCACAACCTCGAGCAGCGAGTGGAAGAGTCCAAACGCGTGCGCAACGAGGTCGCGAGCCTCGCGTGTCGCCGCACGCATCCGCACAAAGTCGTGCCCGGCCGCCTGCAGCTTGGCCTGCAGCCGCTCAATCGCCGCCTCCTCCTCTGACAGCTCGAGCTCCTTGGCCCGGATGAACGCCTTGCGCTGCGCCGGTGGCATTTCGCGCTTCTTCGCCACTGTCACGTCTCGCACTAGCTCGTCGGCATCAACAGACGACATTGCCACCTCGAGCTCCGCACGGAGCGCGCCAATCTCGGCGTCCTTCTGCGCAACAAGGAGCTTGAGCTTGGGCGTCTCCTTGCCCATACCCTTGAGACTCTCCTTGGCCTCGGCGAGCGCAGCCTTGGTCGTCGTCAGCGCCTGCTTCAGCGACGCGTTCTTGGTCTCGAGATTGAGCAGCGCATCATTGAACTCGGCGATCTTGGCGTCTGAAACTTGCGGCACGTCGGCAGTCATGACCTGCGTCCGCAGTTGCGCAATCTCTGCTTGCTTCTCTTCAAGCTGGCGCGCAAACTGCAGCATCATTGTCTGCCGCTTCTTCTTCTCCCGCTCGACAGCCTCGCCCACGCTCGCATGCAGCGCCTCGAGCTCGGCCTGCTTGCCTGATAGCTCGCCGAGCACAGCGACCCGCTTTTCCTTCTCCTGGGTGTACTTGACCACGAGCTTCTCGGCCTTGGCCTGAAGCGCGTCAAATAGTTCGGCCTTGGCCCCAAGCTCCTCCAGCGACTCGGCAAACTTGGCCTTGAGCGCCGCCCGCTTGGCCTTGGCCTGCCCGACTCTGTCCAGCAGCGCGTCCTTGACCGCGCGCAGCTCCGCAATCTCCGCCGCGTCGGCATCTGCCGCTGCAGCGGCGGCCTTCAGCGCTGACCGATACTCGTCAAGTCGAGCCTGCATCTGGGCGTCCCCGCTCGCCATCCCGGCCTCCAACTGGCTAACGCGCGCGTTACTCTCCTCCAGAGCTGCAGTCTGCCGCACAATTTGCGCCCTCAGCAAGTCAACCTCGCGCTGTGCATCGCGGACACTGCCCAGAGCCTCGGCCCGGGCTTTTTCGGCGGCCTCGGTGGCAGCCGCTGCATCGGCTTGCGCCGCTGCTAACGTGGCTTCGGCTGCCTCTGCCCGCTCCGCGGCTGCCTTGGCTTCAGCCTTGGCGCCGGCCACCTGCACCATCGCTGTTTTGGCCTGTGACTCGAGGGTCGACACCTGCGACTCGAGCAGCGACGAGGCCTTCATGCTCGCCTCTCGGCGTGCTTGCTCGGCTGCGCACTGTGCACGTGATTCGTCCAGAGCGTACACCAGCTCCTCGACCTTGCGCCGGCTCTTATCCAGCAACTCTGTCTCCTTGACCTCGCTCCGCTCTTTCCCCCGCCGCAACGCCTCCTCCAGCTCGTAAATCCGTCGCTGACTCGCTTGATACACGTCCTTCAGCGCCAGCCGCTTTGACTTTTCGGTCTGCGCCTGCGCCTGCAGATCGGCCGCGGCTGCCAGCTCCTCCTTGGCTCTCGCCAGCTTCTCGGCCGTCCGCCGTGTCGCCTTTTCCAGGCTCACAATCTCGGCATCCTTCTTGCGTAGGATCTCCTCGAGTGCAAGCGCGTTCTCGTGCGCAGCGTTCATCGACGCCACTTGGCTCTCGAGTCGGACAACCTCGGCGTCTACCGCCGCCCTCTCGGCACGCTCGAACTCTAGCGCCTCCTTGGTAGCCGCCAGCTGAGCCTCGCACGTGCGGATCTTCTCGGACAGCGCCGTGGCTTCACTTGCCTCAGAAAATGTCTTGGCTGCCAGTGCCTGCGCCGATGTTCGAGTCTCCTGCCGCGCCCGCTCCGTCGCCTGGTTGGCCTCGGTCAACGCCACTCGCGCTGACTGCAGCTTGACATCAAGCTCCCTGTTCGCCGCCAGCAGCTCCTGGATCCGCGCTTTGCTCTCGGCAGCTGCTGCTGCTTCCGCCCGCGCGGCCGCCACAGCCGCCACAAGACCTTCGATCTTGCCCTCGGCAGCCGCCAGCTTCTCGGCAGTCACCCGCGTCTCGCTCTGCTCCTTGGCTGCTGCTGCTTCCGCCCGCGCGGCCGCCACAGCCGCCACAAGACCTTCGATCTTGCCCTCGGCAGCTGCCAGCTTCTCGGCAGTCACCCCCAGCTGGGTCGCCGCCGCTCCGGCCTCACCTTGTGCCCTAGCCGCCAATGACTTCCACTCTTCGATCTCGGCGGCTGCGCTCTCCAACTCACCAGCCGCACTCGCAGCCTGCGTCTTGGCATCCGCCGCCGCAGCCCAGGCTTCTCCTTCGCTCTGGCGCGCCGCAGCCAGCTTTTCCTTCAGCGCCGCCATTTCCGCGTCTAATGCGCCTCTCTCACCGCTCGTCCTAGCTGAGCTTGCATCGCTAGCAGCGGCAGCATCAAGCTCTGCGCGCGCTGCCGCAAGCTCGGCGGCAACAGCCTTTTTCTCGGCCTCAAGCCGAGACGACTCGTCGAGTGCAGCCTGTGCCTCCTTAACCGCCGCTGCCCGCTTCGCCTTGGACTTTTCCAGCTTAGCCTCGGCCCTGCCGTGCGCTGCCTGCCATTGTGCAATCTGCTCACGCGCGCTTGTGAGCTCGGCCTCCAGCTTCGCGACCGCCTCGGCTCCTACGCTGACGTTTTCTCCGCTGAGCGCCGGTAGCGTGCCTGACTCGGCCGCACCGCCAGTCGCCGGCTGCGCCTCCAGCTGGGCGGTGAGCGACGCAACTTTCGATTTGAGCTTGTGCGCCTTGATCTGCTCCGACTCGAGCTGGACCTGCAAATCGTCGACGGTGGCAGTGGCATCGGCCAGCTCGTCCGTGAGCCGGCCCTTGACGTCAGCCAGCTTGCGTTTGGTCGCTGAGAGCTCGGTCTTGGTCTTTTCAAACTCAGCAAGGTTGTCCATGAGCGAGTGGTTGAGCTCGCGGAGCTCGTCCGCGGTCATCGCGGCAAGGTTGCCATCCGAGCTGGTGCTTCGCCCGCTCCCCCCCTTGAGCGCGTCAATCTGAGCTTGCAACCCTTCCACAATGGTCTCAAACGCCTCTTCCTTTCTCGCCAGCTGCTCACGCTCGGAAGCCACCGCGGCCTCGTTGGCCTTGACCTTGGCCGTCATGTCAGCAGCAGCCGCTGTCGCAGCAGCCGCTTCTGCCTTGGCCTGCTTCTCGGCATCCTTGGCTGCCGCAATGTCGGCCACAAGCTGTGCGTTCTCGGCCGCCGCAGCCTTGAGCTTGTTGCCCATCACGTCAGAGTACGACTCACCGAGCGCTGCGAGCTCGTCAGCCACGGCCTCGCCACGCCCTCCGCTGCCAAGCGACGATGTCCGTCCGGGCGCGTGCCCAAGCTCGTCCTCGAGATCGCTAATCTTACGCGCGAGTGCGCTGCGCTCGGACTGGAGCTTCTCGGCCTCAAGCTTGGCACTCGATGCCGCAGCCACGGCGTCCTTCACCTGTGCCTTGAGCGTGGAGACGACATCGCGGTCAGCTGCCAGCTCGGCGTGGGCACGGCGCTCGGCCTCGAGCTCGGCTTGCACATCCAGTACCGCCTGCTGCGCGCTAGCCAGCTCCTCCTGCAGCGACGCCATTGACCGCAGCGTTGCCCGCTTCCACTGCTGCAGCTCAGCGAGCTGCTTGGTAGCCTCGCTGGTCGACGCGCCCGACGCCGACGCCGAGCTCTCCAGTGCAGCGACCTGGTCGGCGAGCTCGTTCTGGCGGGCAACCGCGGCGTCGGCGCGGGCCTTTTCGTGGGCAAGTTCCTCTCGCATAGCCGCTTGGCTCTGCACCAGGGCCTGCATGTCAGCCAGCTCGGTCGCCCGCTCCTCGGCGGTCGTCCGCAGCTGCGCGTAGTCATCGTAGCGCTTGTAAATGTCCTCGAGGGCTTCGTCCACAAAGTAGTCGGCCGGGTCTATCTCCGTCCTCGACCCGAGGAGACCGCCCACGATCGATGCAGTGTCGCAAGACAGCGTGTGCTTGAGCCTGGGGCAGACGTCTCTCTCTCCCTCGTTCCTGACGTCAGCTTTCGGTGCCGGTCTTCGGGGGTAAAATCGGGTTTAGCCTTTGCTTGTGCACACCCTGCGTCACACCCCATCGTAGTTCTGTGAAACCTTTAAGGCTGTCCCTACGCAGTAGTGTCTAACAATGGCTAACAAGACCGAGACTATCAACGCCGTACGCAAGGAGTGCTTGCCCTCGCTCGTTGAAGCCATCGCGTCGTTCTTCATGAAAATCCAGAAGTGGGTATCGCCGACCGCTTCGGGACCGGTCGAGTCCGCCGCCGTGCTCAAGCAGAATATTACGAGAGCAACAGAGGCGAGCCTCTACCACGTGACCGCTGGTCAGAGGGGGCTGGATTCGCTGAGTCAGACGTTCAACGCCATTCTGGCTGTGCTATGGAAGGAGGCGGTCGCCGGGCTGTTGAAGGGAAAAAATTTTGCGGGCGACAATCAGCGGGTCGCGAAGCACGTGACTCGTGCCCATCGTCGGGCGGAGGATCTACTCGTCAAGGACGAAGGCTCTCGGACGGAGGAGGGGGGAGCAGCAGCATCCTCCCGCACCCTCGCACAGGTCCTGGCCGCACGGGCTAGAGCGGCTCAGGTGTCTGCGGAGGAAGCGAGCGTTGCGTCGCACACGAGCCGCTTTGGCGGACTCGGTGGGGC
>NW_013657596.1:9307-10437 GCF_000142905.1 Thecamonas trahens ATCC 50062
CGACGGCTCGTCGCTCCCCGGAGACAAGGCAAACAGGCCGTGGAGTCGAACGGCGCTGGTGGCTGCATGGTTTCCATGGCAGGAGGACGTCCAGGATCCCACGCCGCGGGCGGGGGAGGACCTAGTGCCAGCGGACGTGCTGGCTGTGGACGGGCGTCGGCCGCAGGAGCAGGTGTCGTCGGGTCGGGTTCGAGTCCTGGTGGCTCGAGCAGAGAGCCGGAGCACCGAACTAGATGCACCGGACCCACGCTCACGTATGGAGCGTGAGCTGGTGGGCAGCGGTTGGCCAAGCGTGGCCCTCGTTGATAGTGGCGCGGCCCGCACTGTGATCGGTGCGTCGCTGGCCGCGTTGCTGCTGGGTTGCGCACGTCACAGGGTGCGCGAGGCCGTGGGGAAGCAGTCGCGATCGCCACCCTCAGTCCGACTACGTGGTGCGGGAGGCCGCCCATTGGTAGTGCTGGGCGAACTGGGAGTTCATCTAGGCTTTGTTGATACAGAAGGCGAGCTATGGTCGATCGGGTCGAGTGCCGTGGTGGTGGACCATGAGCTCGTCACGGACGTCGTGCTCGGGCGCAGCGAGCTTGACCGGGTGCAAGGAGCATGGATTCGAGGAGCCGCTGCCGCAGAAGGTGCGGATGCCATGGTTTGGTTCCCGAACCATACCGGTCGCTCGCCGGTGGCGTTCGTGGGATCCGGGCAGAGCAGCGTGGAAGACCTGCAAATGGCGGTCATCGGAAAGGACAGCGGGCCACCCGCATGCGGCCGGCGAGCCACAGTGTTTGGCGCTGACACGGAAGTCAGCGACCGCAAGGCGCAGTACGACGAAGCGTACCTCGCCCAGCGGATTGCAGACACCCGGGTAGCTCTGCGGGAGCATGGAGTAGAGACAGCGTTGGGCACCGCGGGGTTCAGATCGTTGATGGAGGCGGTGTGCGAGTACCCGTTCATGTTCGATCTACGGCGCAACGGAGAGATTCAGCCCACCGCGCCAGGTCTTGAGCTGGACATCGGTTTGCGCTATGACGATGATAACCCGATCTACCTCGGGCAGCGGGATTTTGGGCCTGATCTCACGGCCAGGATCCTCGACCGACTGGAGTACATGGCCTCACAGGGAACGGTGCAGGAGT
>NW_013657596.1:10537-11385 GCF_000142905.1 Thecamonas trahens ATCC 50062
GATGCCCGTGGTACCAGTGCTGAGAAAAGATGGCTCGGTGAGACTATGTCTCATCTGAGGGCACTCAACCAGCGGCTGGCGGCCGAGACGGTGGAGCTCCCGGAAGTGGAAGCGATGTTGGACCGATTGGCGGAGTGCGACGTGTTCTGCTCGACAGACTGTGCTGCGGCTTACCTAGCAATCGAGCTATCGGAGGAAGCCTCCCGGATCCTCTCATTCCAGGTAGGCGGGAGATGGTGGCGATTGCGGAGGCTGGCAATGGGCCTGGCAGCATCGCCGCGACTGTTCGAGGCGTTCGCTCGCCATGTCTACCCACCACTGCAGAGCACGGCGCTGCGCAGGGAACGATACCTTGATGACGCGGTGCTAGGCAAGCTGCCGGGAACACCTACACGGCTGCTGGTCGACCAGCTGATAGCAGACCTACGAGCCGGGGCGGCAAACGGTCTTTGGTACGGTATTCCGAAGTTGGAAGCGTGCAAGGAGGAGGTCGTTTTCTACGGCAGCCGCGTGAGACTCGGACGGGTGTCGGTCACAGACGCATACCGATCAAAGATGCGCGAGCTGGCGTCGCCGAAGGACAAGAAGGAATTGCAGTCGGTGCTGGGCAGCATTGTGTGGCTAGGCTTGTTCCTCCCGCAGTTGTCGGCGAAGACATCGGCAATGCGGAGGGCTCTAACAGCGGAAGGCCGATTCCGGTGGACGGCAGAAGCCGAAGAAGAGTTAGAGGCGTTCCGGGCACGGGCGGAGCAGCAGATGCAACGCTCCACATACCGACGGAACCGCCGCACACTGCTTGTAGTCGACGGAGCGCCGCGTGGACTCGGCGCGATGGTACTGCAGATAGA
>NW_013657596.1:11485-12710 GCF_000142905.1 Thecamonas trahens ATCC 50062
CCAGGGAGGCACTGGCGTTGAGCTTTGGTTTGAGAAGACAAGCGTATCTCTCGGAGCTGCTCATCCGCCGGTCATCGTCACGGACAGCAAACCGTTGGCGGCGCTGCTGATGGGTGCATCGTTGGAGCTGGTGCGACCGCGCGTTGCGCGGGCGATCCTAGCGATCGGCCAGCTAGCCGAATATCACGTTCTACACGTGGCCGGCCAGGCCAACGTGGCGGACGTGCTGTCGCGGCACTTTTGGCGCGCGGATGACGAATCAGAGGCATATCAAGCGTTGCGCGCGGAGGTGACGATGGCGTCCTTTGCCTACGGCTCGCGGCCTAGCGAGGAGGAGCTCGACCGCATCGTTGCCGAAGAGCAGATGAGGCTGGCGCCGTGGGAGCGGCCGGCGAAAATCAACGAAGCGCTCGGCTGGGGGCGAGTGAGAGACCCGAAGCAAGCCGCTAAGGACGTTGGCGCTATGGAGATCGGCGGAGATACCGCAAGTGACGGCGCGATCGCCGTGATGGTGACGAACACGGTTGACAAGAGCAAGGCAGGGATGCCATGGAGACCGTGGCTCGCCAGCTGGCTGAGGGACCCCGAGGCGAAGCCGGAGGAGCTGACGCTGATTGCGTTGGCTGCTCATCGGGCTACCGGCCACGGTGGTGCACAGAAGACAGCACAGCTCGTGCGTCAGGCAGCGCAGAGCCCATTGCGGGGGGCGGAGCGGCGTGCGGCAAGGGAAGCTGTAGCACACTGCTGGGGGTGCCTCCTTCAGCGATCAAGACTACCGAAGGCGCAACCACTGCCAGAGGCGACTGGCAGATTTGGTGATCGAAGCGAAGTGGGAGAGACCATTCTCATCGACCACTACACGGGCATTTCGTGCGCGGACGGGGACATCAAGGTGCTGTCGGCAGTGGACGACTGTTCCAGGTTCATGGACTTCGCGGTGGTGAAGTCAACATCGGCGACGGATGCAATCATCGCACTCGAACAGGTGTTGTCGGGCTGGCCGGGATCAGTCCATCGCGTGGTCTCGGACAACGGACCAGCGTTCGTGGCGGACGAGTTCGAGGCATGGGCGAAGGCCCGAGGGCTGCAGCTGGTTAAGACAGCGCCCAACCATGGACAGTCGCTGGCGCGGCTCGAACGGTTGCACAACCTGTGGTCGCGCTCCATTGGGTCGGCAATTGTAGACAGGCATCGTGGTCTCGACGAGTGGCGCACGGTCGACGTG
>NW_013657595.1:0-10901 GCF_000142905.1 Thecamonas trahens ATCC 50062
CGCCCGCCCCTTTTTTAAAAAAAATCCAGGCATTTTTTCCCCCCTCTTCCCCCCCCAACCCCTTTAAAAACCCCCCCCCCCCCCCCCCCCCCCCCACCTCCACCACCGTTCGTCAACAATGACTCGAACCGAGAATTTGGCAACGCTGAGGATTGTCGTCGTCATCGTCCTGGGCACCATGTGCAATGTTGTCTTCGGGAACGACTTTGCCTCGCCGCGACCATGCGGTTCTTCTAATCCAAGCTGGCAGACGGATCTGGGTGCATCTCCTCCGGATAACATGGCCATTGTTGTCCCTCTGGATGGCTCAGCCTTTGACCAAGAGCCATGGCTCAACAACCCGCTCCCGCCTCCATGCGACAAGCAAGGCTACAACAAGGGGCCATACCATTGGATTCGTCTGCATGGCGATGGTCAAACGTACTCGTTCAACACCTGTTCGGCCGTCACGGATGTCGACACTGTCCTGATGGCTTTCGAGTCGGAGAACGCCGCTATGAGTGGCGGCTGTCTTCGGTGCAAGGCAAGGCAGATCGGCACTGCTGGCGAATGTACGTTTGGCGCGATGGAGACAATCACCTTTACTGCCAAACCTGGCAACTCGTACTACGTCCTCGTCGCCATTCGTGGCTTCCAGCCACCGATGCCGAGCATGCGCTCGGTCGAGGTCACTCTCTCGGTCACTCCCCCGCCGCCAGCTGGCTGGCTCTGCGCGCCGACCGAGTACAATGACGGCATCACCTGCGACTGCGGGTGCGGCATTGTCGATCCGGACTGTGCCTCGACCTTTGAGACGGACGAGTACAACGACCACTGCCACGAGCGCTCCAACTCGGCCGCCTCGTGCTGCAACATCGGGGTTGGCGACGAAGTCTTGCACACGTGCAACACCAACTGCCACGACCCACAAGAGTGCTCCATGGACCCCGACCCCGATGGCCACACTTATGTCCCACCGCCGCACGACTACGCCACTACGACCTGCTCCGGCCCGCCGACCGTCCTCGCCAACCCCGATGGCAGTCTCGCTCTGCCCTCGACCGGCTACGACTGCTACGTCAAGAACATGAACTGCAAGCACGTCATCGACGTGCCCGGCGCCTCGTCCATCGTCCTTGCCTTTGATTATGTCTGGCTCGAGCCACAGTACGACTCAGTCACCATCTACGAGGGCGCGTATGTCGACAGCACCAAGAAGCTCTTCACCTACGACGTCGCCAATGCCGGCCTGCCGCCCTACACCTCAACCTCGACACCGTACGGCCCCGACTTTAACTCGGTGCCTCAGTTTGTCGAAATTCCAGGCTCAAAAGCCATGATTACCTTTGTCTCGGACGATTCGCATCAGAACGCGGGCTTTAGCCTGCAGTACTGCGCTCATGGCGTATCGAGCTCGCCGTTGTGCGTCACCACGTCGTGCACACCTGGCTCGTGCAACGGCCACGGCGCGTGCGCCAACGGTGTCTGCAATTGCTACGCCGGCTACTCGGGACCCAACTGCAACAGCCAGACGTGCGGCTCGCGGACGAGCTGCTCGTCATGCAACGAGGACTCTTCGTGCCATTGGTGCGGTAGCGGCATTGCAGGCGATGGAAAGAGCGTGTGCCTCGACAGCTCCGATTTCTCCTGTTCAGACCCGGCCATCACCACGTGCTCATGTAGCATGATCGAAGACTGTAGCTCCTGCACCGCCAATGTGGACTGTGGCTGGTGCTTTGACCAGGGCTTGGGCGAGTGTGTCGACGGCTCGAGGCTCAAGCCCAAGGACACTTCGTGCATCGACTACTTGTACCAGCAAGACTCTGCTACCAACGCTGTGTGTCCGGCCCCGTGTACCGACGAGTGCTCCAACCAGGGCCTCTGCGAGTGCTCGTCAGCCTCGTGCGCCTGCCTCTGCTACTTTTCGTTTGCCGGCGATACCTGTGCTGTCGGCGTCTCCAACACCTGGCAAGTCATCGAGGCCGACCTTTTGCCGCAATGCACCGACGACGAGCTTGTCGCGGACATGGTGCCACTTGCTGGCCACACCGGTGCCACCATGATCCTTGACGACGCTGCTTACACCGTCATTTATGGAGGCGTCACCCGTGACTGCACAAACCCCGGCCTGGTGCGGACAACCAATTTCACCTACATCAACCGCCAGTCACAGGGCGACGGCCAGGATGCAACGTCCTCGCCCTGGGCCGCCTTTGCCGTTGTCGGCGAGTTTCCGGCTTCGCGCGCGTACCACGCCGCCACCCTCGTCCCACAGCCGTCGGCTCAGGCCCCGTACGCCATGTACATGATGGGCGGCAAGTCGTCTCCCGAGATGGACAAGGGCGTGGGTACGATCCACGACGATCTGTGGAAGTTTGTCCTTCCAGGGCGGTGGCAGCTAGTGTGTCCCGGCTCAGCATGTCTCTCTCTCGCCATGCCGTCGCCGCGGTTTGGCCATGCGCTCCTGTACTCGGCCGCCAGCGGCGCTGACGTCTTGTACGTCTACGGTGGACTCGACGCCCTTGACGTCCCTCAGACCGGGCTCTACGCCTTTGATCTCACCACCCAGACCTGGTCCACACCTAGCACTGATGGTGAGCCGAGCGAAGGTCGCGCCTTTGCTGCCGCCGCCGCCACGACTGACAGGCTTCTCTTCGTCGGTGGTCTTGTCACTGCCGACCCGTCTGACCCGCCGCCACCGGCTGGCCCGTGGTCATCGACGACACTCGCCGTCACGAACGCGGTGTGGAGTTTCAACCCCAGCAGCCTCGCCTGGGAGCAGCTGACGCTGACTGGCAGCGGCTCGGCTGGCAGCGCCTTTCCGGCCATTGCCCGCGCCACCGCCATTTACGACGACGTGGCCAAGCTCGTCTACGTCACCGGCGGCATGGATGCATCCGGCAACGCCCTCGGCGACCTGCTGGTCATCGACGTCGCTGCCGCCACCTTTGCTGTTGTCGCGTACAACACCCACGCCACCGGCAAGGTTCCCTCGCCGCGCTTTGACGCTGCGTCTGTGCTTGTCTCGTCGGCCGGCGACGTCATTGTCACCGGCGGCTTTGACCACGCCGCCGTCGCCAACGACGTCATGCGTTTCCACGTTCCGGCGTACATCTCCCGCGCGAGCCCCGAGGCACTCGACCCGCGCGGCTCTGCAAGCCCGGTCGTGTTGCATGGCTCGTTTGGGCGGCTTGTCCAACTGGTAGCAAGCCTCACCGCGTCGACCGCTGGCGGTGGCGGCTCTTCCGCCACCTTTGATCCGACAGCCTACGACTTTAGCCGCGACGACGTCCCACCCGAACTTCTCCGCTGCGCCTTTGCGTCGTCGGGCAAGTTTGTTGGCTACAGTCCTACCGACCCGGGCGAGGTGCCCGACGGCTACATCGAGACCAACGTGCTCCGGCTGACTGCCTCCGAAGTCCACTGCGCTGTCCCGTCGCACCCGTCGGGCGCCGTCGACATCACCCTCACTGTTCTCAGCAACGTGGTCATTCCCGGCGACCCGCCCGAGACGTACCGGTTCTTCCTTGGTACGTCGGCGACTGTCACCTATGAGCCGTGCCCGCGTGGGACGGCCCAGGCCAAGCCGGCGTGGTCGTGGAGCCCAGGCATGGGCACCGACTCAAGCAGCACCTTGCTCCAAGCCTGCCCGCCCTGCGCCATCGGCCTGTTCTCGGACACGCTTGACGCGGATGAGTGCCGGACGTGCACGCCAGGAACGATTGCGCCGGTTACCGGCGCGGCGAGTTGCACGCCGTGCGAGCCGGGAACCATGTCGAGCAACCCACGCGACGGGGCGTGCACCCCTTGTCCGGCGGGATGGTACGCGGCCAAGGCCGGGCTCTCCGAGTGCTCGACGTGTCCGGTGGCCAAGTACGCGCCCGAGGCTGGGCTTGCGACGTGCCTCTCGTGCCCAACCAACTCGTCGATGCCGCCGCTCGACGACGGGCCGCGTGTCTCGATTGACAACTGCACCTGCGACAACGGGTTCTACGGTGACCCGGTTGACGGCGGGTGTGTGGCGTGCAGCAAGGCCATGGTCTGCGTGTGGGGCGAGAACCGATACCCCAAGGCCGCGCCCGGGTACTGGCGGGCGAGCGGCGACTCGGCCATTATGTTCGAGTGCGTGCCTGCCGAGGCTTGCAAGGCTGACCTCACCTGCTCTACCGGCTACATTGGACGGATGTGCTCCGAATGCGCGCCGGGCTACTACAAGCTCAATCAGTACTGCCAAAAGTGCCCGTCGACCGACTCGAGCTGGAAGCTGGTCACCGCCGGCGTCATCGGCATTGTCGCCGTTCTCGGCCTTGTGCACCTGGCCAAGCCGTCGTCGACTGGGGCGCAAAAGGGCGCGCGCGGCGGGAGCAAGGCTGCGGGCTCGTCGTCGTCGTCGTCGTCGGCCATTGCTGCGCCGTCGATCGCCATCTCGTTCTTCCAGATGACGGCCGTCTTTGCCTCGTTTGGCATCCCGTGGCCCAAGGCTGTGGTGGACATGTTCTCGGTCGTCTCGCTCGTCAACATCAACGTGGAGCTCCTCTCGCCCGAGTGCTCAATGGAAGTTTCGTTCTACGATAAGTGGCAGGCCATGATGCTTCTCCCCGTCGTTGTCCTTATCTTCTACCTCTTTGCACTGGGAGTCGTTCTCGCATGGGTGAGCTACAGGCACTCGGAGGCAAGCCGCGCCGCCGCCGCCGCTGCGGCGTCCGCTGCTACCGACGGCGATGACGTACCGTCCGAGTGGTCACAGATGAATGGCGGCGAGAAGCGGCGATTTGTGTGCCAGCTATTCCTCGCCGGCTTCCTCCTCTTCCTCACCCTCGCCTACATTGTGCTCGTCGATGTCACACTGCAGTTCTTTGACTGCACCAAGCAGGGTGACGGGACTTCGTCGCTGGATGCCGATCCATCGCTCTACTGCTATGACGACGAGTGGTTCAAGCACCTCCCGCTGGGCGTTGCTGGCGTTGTGGTGTACGTTGTCGGCGTCCCCGGAGCGCTCTTTGTCCTCCTCTACGTCTTGCGGGTCAAGCTCGGCGACGATCTGCCGTCGGCGGCAGCCACCAATTTTTTCGTCAAGCGCTTCCAGACCAAGTACTTTTACTGGGAGGTGACCATCATGCTCCGCAAGCTCGCCATTGTTGTTGCCGCCAAGTTCTTCACCGCCCACTTTATCCTCCAGTCGATCCTGGCCGTCCTCATCATCTTTGCCTCGGTCCTGGTCACCGCCGGCACCCGCCCGTTCCAGCGGCGGAAGTACAACATGCTCGAGATTGTCCTCCTCATCTCGTCGTTTATGGTCATCTTTGCCGGCATTCTCTTTGCCAATGACGAGGTCTCCGGCTCGACCCGCCAGGGCATCACCGTGGCGGTCATTACGGTCATGATCATCTCATCCGTTGTCATTGCCATTGTCATCGCCACCGAGGTCAAGGCCAAGATTACCTCGCTCTGCGCTACCTCGGTTGCGCCAAAGGCCGCCACCGACGACCGAGGCGAGGAACTGGAGGTCCTCACCTCGCTCTTGCCTCATGACGGACCCCTGCTTGCGTCCAAGATCGGCGCTACGCTGGAGCCCGAAGAGCAGTCGACGCTCGTTGCGCTGCTCGAAGCTGTGTACCGGACCGACGAGGAGCCGCCGGCGGACAAGAGGCTCGGCGTTGACGCAGGGCGCACTAGCGTGGCATCGGTGCGGGCACGGAGCCACAAGCGGGCGCAGTCCGGGACCAAACGGCTAATGTCGCTGCCGTCGCACGTCGACCTCGACGTTGATGTCTACTCGGCCGAGACGCTCGAAGACTCGCTGCCGGCGATCGATCCCAGCGACTACGACGCGCTTGAACAGGGCCAGCTATTTGACGAGAACCAGCAGGCGTGGAGCGACAACGAGTAAAAACCAAGTATTCATTGGGTGGGCGGCAGCGGGGAAGCGTCTGCGAGCTCATCGTCGTATTCATACTCGTAGGCATATTCAAACTCGGCGTCGTCGCCAGGTGCGGCGTCGCCAGGTGCGGCGTCAGGTGAGATGTCATCTACCGCGGTGGCAGCGGTAGCAGCGGCGGCGGCAGCATCAGCAGCAGGAGGAGGAGGCGTCGGGTCAGCCGGCGCTAGCGGAAGCGCGGTGGGCGAAGGAGCCGCGGCTGGGGTGGGTTTGCGAGACTGAAGCGGCGTGCCAAGAGTGAGGGGATCACGGCCCAGGAGTGAGGCGGCTTCGTCTGCGGCGCGGCGCCGCTCGACACGGCGGCGGAGCTCCTCCTTGTAGCGGGCGTCCTCCTTGGAGTGGGTGCGGCGGAGGACCTTCTTGTTGTAGACCTGGAGCTGCTTGTTGGGCAGGCGGGCGATCTCCTGCTGAGTGAGGGTCTTGCCAAATGCGGCCATTTCAGCGTCGTACAGGTCGCGCGAGCGGACGTCGCGCTTTCCTTGGACGGTAGCGAGGAGCTTGGAGTAGTCGCGCTCGTCGCCGAGGGCCAGGAGCTTGACCGACTCCATGGCAGAGCCGACGACGCCGACAAAGAACTTCTGCAGGTTGGTGAGGCCTGGGGCGTTGGCCGGGTCGACGTCGGCGTCCGGCTCGGCAGCATCGCCGTCACCGCCGAGTGCTCCAGAGAGGTCGTCGTACTCGTACTCGTACTCGTACTCGTCGACGTCGGGAGCGACAGGCGGCGAGAGGGCATGCTTGCCGGGAGCCTGCGGGGAGCGCGGGTAGCGCGGCGTCGAGTCGAGCGAGGCTGGCCCCTGGGCGCGCTGCTGCGAGGAGCGGCGGACGGCCGAGGCGGCGGCTGAGGCAGGAATGCCTGGGATGAGCGAGTCGGTGACATCGAGCCGGTCGTCTGCGCGGGGCGAGTGCGGGATGATGTCGTGGTCGTCGGGCTGGCTGAGGCCGGTGACCTGCGAGTATACACCCATGATTTTGGGAAAGAGTGAGAGCGAAAGGCCGTTGCGGCGGAGGGCGGCTCGGACCTGATACTTGCCGGAGCGGCCTGGGGTGGGCTTGAGGAAGATGGCTGGGCGCGAGCCGTCGAGACGGGGTGGGAGCTCAATGCGGAGAATGTCGAGGCGAGTATCGTCTTCCATGAACGGAAGGTAGCGGAAGAGGCGATCCTCGACGGCAACAACAAAGTCGTCGCGCTCGTCGGCGTTGGCGGGGAACAGACCACGGTTGCGCGGGTCTTCGGAGAGGCGGTCGAGGGTGTCGGAGAGACGGTCGACGGCCGGGTAGATGGGTGGGACGGCGAGCTTGACGACGATGCGGTTGTGGGTAATGAGCATGGGCCGGAGCAAGACCGAGGCGCCTGCGGCGATGGTGGAGGGCTTGCCGCCTGTCGATGCGAGGGTGCGCGGGGCCGGGGGCTCTGCATGTGGGGTGTAGCGCTTGTGACCGAGGAGGAAGGAGGCCCAGATGCCGGCGTGCCAGGCCATGAGGCGCCACTTGCGCATGAGCTCCGCAGTGCGTGCAGCAGGGAGGCGCTTGCCGGGCATGCCCGGGGCGAGGAAGCGGCCATCTGTGTCGAAGCGCGCTGGTTGGCCGGGGGCCGGGAGGCGGCGTTGTGGCGGCGACGAGGGGGCCAGGCCGAGGACGTCATGGACAGTGGCCGAGGTGGTGGCGTCGAGTCGGGCTTGCATGGCGGCTTTGGCGTCGTCGGGCGTGAGGCCGGCAAAGGCGCGGCCGGCGGCAACGGCTGGGCCCATGGTCTCTGCGAGAAGGGTGATGACGTCGGCCGGGACAAGCGGCGCGTCCCAAAAGCCTGCCGAGGACGCCAGGTTGGCGTCGGGGAGCACCGAAGCGAACGAGGGAGTGGCAAAAGCGAGCTCGCGCATCGAATCGAGGGTGGGCAGCTCGAGCTTTGCGCGGAGTGAAGGGAGAAAGTGCTGGGCAATGGCAGACTGGAATTGAGTGTAGGAGAGGGTCGGCGCCTGGTCGACAATGAGGCGCTGGAGGGAGGTGACCGACTTGCAGAGGAGGAGGCCCTTGCGGAGGAGCATGACGAGGACAGTGGCAAAGTAGTAGAGGGCATCAAAGCCGAAGAGAAGGCATGTGTCCCAGATGTAGAGGGTGACGTCCATCGAGGTTGTGCCGACAAAGGCGTGCTCGACCGGCTGGGAGAGGAGGGTAGCGAGGGTGGCTGCGGTCGATTCGCCGGCGTCTGCCGACGATTGGAAGACGGCAAGGAGGGCGGCGTGGAGCTCGGGGTCCGCGGCATTGAGCAGCGCCGAGAACTGGGCAGCAAACTGGTGCGAAGCCTGTCGCTCCGACTTGCGAGCCGAGTTTGCGACAAGGCGTGGGCGCGGCATCTTGGCAAGGCGCATAAGATAGCCGACGAGCGGGGCGGTGGAGGCGGAGCGGGCAGCGAGCGCGTCCTCAAAGACAAGGACAAGGGGAAGGGCGAGGTAGTAGATGCTCTCAGGAACGGGGCCCGAGGCGCGGGTGGCGTAGTACGAGATCATGGTCTTCATGGCGGTCATCTGCGTGACCGAGACGCGGAGGTGCGGAAAGACGGTGACAAAGAGCTCGCGGACGCGAAGGGTGACGGTCTCGTCGTCTGCGGCAAAGGTGGCGAGGGCCGAGTCGGCGACGCGGAGCTCATACTCGCGCTCCGCGGCCGGATGGATGAGGGCACGGCGCCAGATGAAGGCGCGCAGCGGGTTGACCAGGCGTTGGTTGACCAGCACGCCCAGGTTGCGCTCCTGATCGGGCCATTTGTCAAGGAGCGAGACGAGGGCGGCCGATGCCGAGTCGATCAGGGCGTCGGTCTTGGAGCGAGTGCCATACGCCGAGGTGCCAAACGAGGTGAGCGAGCGGAGCGCGGCCTCGGCCGAGGCCGAGAGAGCAGCGTCGACTGAGTTGGCAACTCGGTATGCAACCTGACGGTAGAGCGGCTCGGCAGCGAGCTCAAGCTCGATGCGCTGGATGAACAGAAGCTTGGCTTCGTCGTCGAGCTCGGAGAAAGAGGCGAGGCGCGAGGCCTTGAGATGTGTTTGGAGCTTGTCATACACCAGCGCCTTCAGGTGCTTCCACTCGGGCGTGTCAACGACGACAGCCTTGGCAGAGCCGACCCACTCGGGCGGCTCGAGGGTGTCAAGAAGCGGACCGACAACTGAGCCATCTGCAGCATCATGGCCGCCAAAGGCCGACGACGCGAGCGAGCGGCGTGAGGACGAGCCACCTCCACCTGTGGAGCGGCGGGTGGAGAGAAGCGATCGGCGGGTGGAAGAGCGAGCGACCGAGGAGCGACCGGTGGCAGAGCCTGGAGCCTTGCCGGCGACCAAGTGCGAGACGTGAGTCTTTGCCTGCGACGGAGTGTGACCGTGGTGGGAGTGGTGGGAGTGGTGGGAGTGGTGGGAGTGGTGGGCGCGGTGGGAGCGGGAGGAGGAGCGGCGTGAGGAGGAGCGGCGTGAGGAGCGGCGCGAGGAGGTAGAGCCGTGAGAGGACATGTAGGATGAGAGGGTGTGTGTGTGGGGTGGGGCGGGGTGGGGTGTGGGGTGGGGGGTGGGGTGGGGGGGGGGGAAGGGGGTCAGGTGGTGAAGGTGTGTTGAATGGTCGGAGAACGAATGGTGCGGCAAGCCGGGAATAGTCGATGGCCCGAACGACTAGTTTAAGCCTACGAGAGATGATGATGATAATGGACGGTACCGGTACTGATAAATGATGCATGCGATGGATGTGTGTATAGATGTGCGTATGCGTATGCGTATGCGTATGCGTATGCGCATGCGTGTTGTATGTGTTGTGAATGGGCGTGTGTGTGTTGTTGCGGTTCTGTAGGTGTGTTTGTGTTGGGTGGTCGGGTTGAGATCCTGCCAGTAGATGTTGTTGGCCAGGTGGGCGGCTGGCCGGCGGTCAAGGAGGTGGAGAGCACGTGCCGCGCAAGTGGTGGAGGCAGATTGGAGCGGAAGAGGAAACGGGAGTGTGAGGGGAAGGGGGAGGTGGGAAGGAGGACGGGGGAGGGCACAACTCGACTCTGTTTTGCATACGCTCCTTGTGTTCTGCAATGACTATTACGGCGGTGACCGTGGCTCGGGTGGCACTGGTGGTGGCGGTGTTGACGGTACTGCTGACGGGAGAGGCCGAGGCTGGGTGGTGGCAGACGGCGCGGCTGTACGAGAACAACATGTGCTGGCCGCAGTCGTCGGCTATTGCGCTTCATGGGACGCACAACGGCGGATGTACGCCGATCACCTGCCATCAGATCCCGGGCAGCGATTACTACATGTCGGCGACGTGCATCAACTCCGCTCCGCCGTCCGTGGCCGACTTTCCGGTCTCGTGGCAGATATGGGACAACTATGGCTCGCCCTCATGCGCCTTCCACAAGCAGAATGAGATCGTGGCGACCATGGACACCTCGTCGTGCATCGCGCTCACCAACGACTTTTACGCTCACATCTCGGTCGCCTCCAACAGGACGACCATCACCGAGTGCATCGACTCCGCCTGCAGGCACTGCGCCGGCCCCGTCACGACCATGCCCGTCGACGTCTGCGGCGAGGTTCATCTCAACGGCCGCCACCTCGGGTCGGGCTTCTTCACCCGCAACGGCATGTAACGCGGATGAGCAACAGCTTCGGCTTCTTGCATAGAGCAATTAACACGTGCATGTGCTCTGCTATGCGGCTACGACCAACACGTGAGGAGATGGCGCATGTGGCGGGTGTGCTGCGGCCCGGGTGAAGGATTTGCTGCGCGAGATGGTCCGGCGGTGGGTGGTGTTTGACGCCGACAGCAAGGCTGTGATTGGGGCTGGCTGGTGGAGCGTGGTCGAGGTGGTGGGCGTGGTGGAGGGGATTGCGCGAAAGCGAGCGCGGCGACGGAGGAAGGCGCTGCCGATGATGTAAGACAGCGGCGATGACGGGGAGTCGTCGTGTGTGATTGACGCCGTGAGCGATGCGGGGAGCAGCGGTTCAAGCTCAGAATCCAGCAGTGGGAT
>NW_013657594.1:0-8792 GCF_000142905.1 Thecamonas trahens ATCC 50062
CCCTCCGCGTGGGTCACCGTTCCTCGCGCCGAAATGACGGCCATTGGCACCATTGCACGCCCCACTTTGACGACTTTGGTTACTCATGTGCCGAACTCGGGTCGGCACAAGTACAACCAGAGTGATAGTGATACCCTCTCTCCCTCCCTCTCTCCCTCCTTCACTCACTCTGTTGTGTTCTTGATGTGATACGGCTGCTCTCTCCTTCGATCTCAATGTGTCCGGGGCGGACGGGTGGACTGCCGCATCTTGTTGATGCGCCATGGCTGACCTGGTACTGGCTTGGCTCTGGCTCGGCTCTGGCTTGGCTCGGCTTGGCTGGGACTCTTGTTGATGCGACGGGGTTGATGCGCCATGGCTGACCTGGTACTGGTTTGACTCTGGCTCGGCTCTGGCTTGTCTTGCCTTGGCTGGGACTCTTGTTGATGCGACGGGGTTGATGCGCCATGGCTGACCTGGTACTGGTTTGACTCTGGCTCGGCTCTGGCTTGGCTCGGCTTGGCTGGGACTCTTGTTGATGCGACGGGGTTGATGCGCCATGGCTGACCTGGTACTGGTTTGACTCTGGCTCGGCTCTGGCTTGGCTCGGCTTGGCTCGGACTCGGCTGTCGATGCGCTTGCCCATGCGGGTGACTGCTCTCCCACCTGTCATGTCCTGGCTCATGTCGGCGGTTGGCTGGGCTCATCTCTCTGAATGCCGTGGCACATGTTGGCTCGGCTCGGTATGCAGCTCGGATGGCTCGCATCACGGGCCAACCAAGGATCGCGGGTGCACGGATATTCTCTTCCTCCTGTTGTTCATTCTGTTCTGGGTGGGCATGGTGGTTGTCGGCTCGATGGCCCTCGACCGCGGCCAGCCAGAGCGGCTGCTGTACGGTACCGACTCGTACGGAAACCTGTGCTCGAAGCAGAACAATGATGTGTCCGACGGCGAGCCGTGGCGCGACATGCGCGGCAAGAGCAAGCTGTTCTTTGGCAACCCGTTTGTACCGGACAAGCTGCAGGTGTGCGTTTCGGCGTGCCCGACCGAGTTCTCCAAGAACACCGGGCTCACCCGTGCCGATGTCGAGTGCCGCGTCAATACCACCGACGACTCGACTAACTACTTTACCGCCACCTGGCTCCGCGGGTGTGTGACCGACGACAACTGCCCGTGCTACATCCGCTACCCCTCGTTCGAGCTGCTCAACCGGTGCATCCCGGGCCCCGAGTTTGACAATGAGACCCGGAGCGAGATCGCGAACTCGGAGGCCGGCGAGACGGTGCGCGAGATGCTGGGTGATGTCATCAACGCCAAGTACATCATTCTGGCGTGTGCCGGCGGCGCGCTCCTTCTCTCGTTCATCTGGCTCATCATGCTGCGGTGCTGCGGCGGGTTTATGGTGTGGACTACGGTCGTACTCACGGTAATGGCCATGATTGCCGTCACCGCGTTGTTCATTGTCTATGCAGGGCGGGCCAAGGAGACGTACGATGAGCGCAAGGCCGAGGGGACAGAGACGACACGTCTCCGTGCCAACTACATGACGCTTTATGTTCTTGGCGGCCTCGGCGGTCTCATTGTCTTTATCGCATTCCTCGCCCTGCTCTTTATGCGGACCGAGATCAACCGGGCCATCGAGATCGTCAAGGAGGCAGCGCGGACGCTCGGGCACATCCCCATGCTCGTCTTCTTCCCTATCTTTGTGGTCATCGTTCTCGCGGGCTTCCTCGCCTACTGGGTGGTGGTCATGATCTACCTGGCGACCGCCGGCGACCCGGTCTTTACACGTGTTGGCTTGCTCGATAATGAGCCGCCGCGGCTGCTCGAGTACAAGGCGGACAACACACTGCGCCAGCTGCAGGCGTACCACGTGTTTGGCGGCCTGTGGACGGTCAACCTCCTCCTCGCCTTCAACGAGATGGTAATTGCCGGCGCCGTCGCGCACCACTACTTCCGCGAGGGCACCTCGCACATCCTGCGCTTCCCTCTCCTCGCCGCCGTCTGGCAGACGATGCGGTATCATCTCGGCACGCTCGCCTTTGGCTCGCTCATCATCGCCATCGTCCAATTCATCCGGCTCGTCCTCATCTTTGTGCAGAAGCGGCTGGAGGCGGCCAACAACCGGGTTGCAGACTTTATCTTTGCCTGCCTCCACTACGCCTTCCTCTGCCTCGAGCGCTTCCTGAGGTTCATTTCGCGCAACGCGTACATCATCACCGCCATCCGCGGCTCGTCGTTCTGCTCGTCAGCGCGGACCGCCTTCCATCTCCTCACGTCGAACGCGCTCTCGCTCCTTGCCCTCACCTTTGTCTCCAACTTCCTCATCCTCCTCGGCAAGATCGTCGTTGTTGCCATCACCGGCCTTGTGGGCCTCGTCTGGCTCAAGACCCGCGACGACCTGCAGTACTACGCCATCCCGCTCATCCTCATCATATTTGCCGCCTACGCCATCTCCGCCCTCTTCACCACCGTCTTTGAGATGACCATCGACACCATCTTCCTTTGCTACTGCATCGACCTTGATGAGTACGACGGCCGCTACATGTCGCCCTCGCTCCGCGCCTTTACCGACGCCCACGCTCCGCCGCGAAAGAGCTCCAACTCTGGCTCTCGCTCGCGTTCGCGCTCACGTACCCGCTCCCGCTCTCGATCCCCGCGCCCGGCCTACGAGCAGCGCTCACACCATTGACGGTAAACCCGAAGCCCTTGCACAGTTGTGGCCCCCACCCAACCACCTCCACCCAACCACCTCCGCCAACCGCCCGCCCCAACCGCCCGCCCCAACCGCCCGCCCCAACCGCCCGCCTGAATTCATTCACCACCGCACCCCCCCGCCTCCTCGTCTCCCCACTCCACCCACTCGACTCACTCCACCCAACCCCAACCCCAACCCCAACCCCAACCCCACCCCCACCCCCACCCCCACCCCCTACAACCCCAGCCCGTTCCAACTTCTCTATCCCCTCGACCACCGGCGCCTCCAAAAAGAGCCATGAGCAAGGTGACAGTGGTAGATTCTACGGCGAGTGTTCCAGCCTCGGCCACGGGGGCCACGGAGGCTACGGGGGCGACGGCGAGCAAGGACATGGCCGAGACAGAGTCTGTAGTCTTCACTCTCTCTGCAGACGTAGCTGATATGGATGCCGCGTCAGATTCGATGGAACCGTCGCTCTCGGCCTCACAGACCGTCGGCGCGACGGGAGACGATGCTCGCTCGCAGTCGGGCAAGCGGAAGCTCATTGCCGACGACTTGGACGACTCGGACGACGAGAATGACGAGGATGACGAGAATGGTGGCAATGGCGACACGTCCGAGTACGATGAGGAGCTCGCTCCGCTGCCGGCGTTCAAGAAGCTCAAGACGCTCGACGGGAGTGCGAGCTCGGTCCGGGCCAAGATGGCCGCCTATCGTGCCGAGCAGATGGCCAAGATCGAGGCCGAGGCCGAGGCCGAGGCGGAGACCGTCGGCACCGGGCCGGTCGTCGGCAGTGCTGGAGTGACCGAGGGCGAGGTCGAGGTTCGGAGCGCCAAGGAGATGGAGGCCGAGCGCGAGGAGCTGTCTCGCGAGCAGGCCCGGCTTCTGCGTGAGAACGGGGCGGTGGTCCCGGGCCTGGGCCTGGACGAGGCGCAGACAGGGAGGGAGGCAAAGCCGCGGTTCATCCCTAAGCTCATCAAGTCGTCGATCTCGGCCTTTGGCCTCGACGGCGTGCTCTCCAAGCTCAAGCGATCGTCGAGCCTTGCATCGCCGACGGCTGGCTCGCCGACGGCCGGCTCAGGCTCGGGCTCGGGCACAAGCTCGGGTCCGCGGTCGCGGTCGCGGTCGCGGTCGCACTCGCTGGCTGGCCTCGAGCTCAAGCCGCAGCTCGGGCGCGAGATGCCCGAGGGCATGGTCCTCTCGTCAGGGGCACTCAAGATCAAGGTCCCACAGCATGTCCGCAAGTCGCGGTCGTTTGTCAAGTCGTCGCTCAAGGCGTCGATTGCCCAGCGGCGCGCGCTCGAGCGCGCCCGGGCCGAGGAGATGCGCCGCCTCGACGAGGAGGACTTTTCCGAGGACGAGGCACCTGCGACGGCCGTCGCCCCGGGTGTCGCCCCGGCCGCAGTCGAGGAAGACGAGGACAACATGGAGAACGAGGGTGCCAGCGAGCTCGAGGAGGCGCTGCAAGAGGCGCGTGCGGCGACCGAGGCCGAGCCCGAGGCCGAGGCCGAAGCCGAGCCCGAGGCCGATGTCGACGCATCGCTCCATCTCGACTTCCAGGCATCACTTCCCGCCATTCCGCTAGCTGCATTTGCCAGCATGCCCAAGAAGCAGACCGCATCGAGCTACGCGCGCCGCAAGCGCGAGCCCGCCATCTTTGACGGCATCCGCGCGCTCATCGACGACAAGGCCGAAGAAGAGGGAGATGCCGAGGGCGGAGCGGGCAGCGGCGGTGAGGACGACGACAGCGACGAGTCGCGGCCGATGGATACCCAGGAGGCGGCGGAGATGGCCGAGTTTGTGGACGACGCGGGAGAGGAGAGCGTTGCCCACGACGCACACGCTGGATGGGCGGCCGAGCGCGACGAGGCCGAGCTAGAGGCGTTGAAGGCGCGGCTTGTGCGCGGCGGGAGCGGCGATTCGGACAACGAAGGCGGGTTGTCGCGGGCGGAGCAGATTGCGCGGGCGCGAGCGCGTGCGGCGCGTCGGGCCAAGACGGTCTCTGCCTCGGGCTCGGACTCGGACGATGACGACGAGGCACCCAAGCTGGTGCGGTCGGCAACATCGATTTCGCTGGCGTTTGACGAGGAGAGCGAGAGCCATGAGGCCGTGACCGAGTCTGCTCAGCGGCTGCGCGAGCGTGTGGAGAAGCGGCGGGTGTTGGAGGAGTCGCGGTCGCAGTCTGCGGCGTCGCTGCCGACGCTGCTGCAGGATGAGTCATCGCGGGCGATGATGACCCGAATTGCCAAGACTAATGTTGTCTCACCGGTGCTCTCGACCTCGCGCTCGTCGTTTGGCTTTCTGGAGACCTCGCGGTCGTCGTTTGGCTTTGCTGACACCTCGCGGTCGTCGTTTGCGGTATGCGAGGCGGTCGTCTCCGAGTCGTCGCGGTCGTCGTCAGCGCCGATGCTGGTCCGCAAGGGCTCGCTCATTGCCCGTGAGGAGACGGTGAGCCGGCTGCGGACGCTGTCCAAGGCTGCGCCGTCGGGCCAGTCATCGTACGTCTTTGCCGACGCCTCGGCAGGATCGCGGTCGTCATCGACGGCGACAACGCCGCGGGCCGGCGGGCCGACCGCCACCACACCGCGCGGCCGCGACGCCGGGCCGTCACTGTTCTCGATGCTCAAACAGCAGACTCAGACGCTGCGATAAAAAAAGAGCGGTAGTGCTGCAATGCTAATTTACTCTGCTTCTCCAGACGCTTCTGCGCCTCATCGGCTCGTCTGCTGGGCTGGCACGCGGTCTGCCTGTTGCGCGCGCAAGTTGCGCGCGCAATGGAACGACCCGACATCCGTCGCCAGAGTCGAGCCCTGCACCTCGGCAAAAAGTGAGCGTGCAGAACGACATCAATGGCGGGACGGAAGCGGGTACGCAGGCAAGAGTCCGACATGCGCAGTGCGGCTCGGGCGCGGCTCCGATCTCGGCGGCAGGGCCAGACTTGAGGAGCTACGCCGTCAGGGCGAAGCAGACGATGGTCAGAGGCGACAGAACGGGGAGAAGAACAAAGGCGCAGCAAGTTAGCGACGAGGAGCACAGCAGCTAGCCCTCAAACTCGCTGTAAAGACGCTCGACGACGGCGGTAAGATCAGCTGCAATCTCCTTCATGGCCGTCCGCCGAAGCTTGGGGTACTTTGAGAAAAGGTTGCGCTGCGCCTTGTGCCAGACCACTTCCTTGACAGCGTGCTCTTCGCCGCCGAACGAGACCGCAGTCAGCACGATCTTGACGCCGGTCGGCGACGGCACACCCTCCACTTCAGTGTTGGGGAATGCCGTCTGCACAGCCTTGGTTGCCGAGTTAAGCTCGTGCGGTGGGGGTGAGTAGATAAGGCCGGGGGGGGGGGGGGAGTTGCCATTCAATTTTTTGGTCGGAATTGGCTTGGCCGGGTGATGACGACACTGTGCCGGCAGCAGTAGGCGGGACCAGGGGGGAGGAGCGGAAGGAGGGGGGGGGGCAGCAAAGAGGTAAGGGGGAACGTATTTGGTAGCCGCCTCACGAAGGCGAGTAGAAGACCGAGATGGAGAGAAGGGCAGAGTCCTTGAGATTGGCAGCCATTATGAGACCGAGTTGAGTGTGGAGTGCTCAAGACTGCTGCGCGCTCGAGTACAAGTCACAGAATCAATGTGGTCCAGCCATTGGGCGACCCGACTTTTGAGTTGGGTAGAGGTAGGACAATGGAGAAAGCGCGGCAGAAGTGTATAAAAAATGGTACATTTTTTTGGCAGATAGCGAGTCCGTGGTCTGTTGTCCTGTTCGGCCCTCTCGCAGCCCATCAGTCTACGTGTGCTCGGCTCTGCCGCGCCGCATTTCCCGCTCTACACATCAGGCGGTAGCTACGCGTAGCTGCTGCGGCAAATCTCAGATGCAGCGCCATCTCGCTGCTCTTCTCGCTATCTGTAGGTGTGACGATCACTGGCGATCGCGCTACCGGCTATCACCCAGCCGCCACTTGCTCACCATCGCAACATTCCGACGCACACCGACAGCCACATGCCGCATGACAAGTCCATCCAAGCTCCATCGCGTCGCCCACGATGTGTCCACCCCAGCCACCACCAGACCGAGCGAGGCCAAGCCCGCCAGCCGCCGCCGATCACTGCCCCGCATTCCGGGCCACACGGTCACACGGCCACCCCACTCTCTACCCAATACCATGTTCCGCACTCTTGGACGCAGCGTGTGCCAGATGGCGCCTGCCATGACCACGGCCTTTGCCAGCTCTGCCTCGGGCCTTGCTGCCTCGGTCGCCTCCACTGCCAGCATCGGCGCCGCCATCGGCGCCGCCCGCGCCTTCTCGGCCTCGGCTGCCGCCATGACCTCCACCAAGGTACCTCCCTCTCCCACTCTCTCCCCTCCACCCCCTCGTCCCCCTTCCCCGCCCTGCCTCCCCCCCCCCCCCCCCACCCCACCACCCCGTCCTCTCGCCGGCCTTTGTCCTGCCCGCGCTGCAGCAGTGACGATCACGATCGAGTGCGATCGTGATCGATCGCGCCATGAGTGACCATGATTGACCATGGTCGACGTCGGTCGCACAGCCACAGCTGAAACAGGACGCCGCAACTGCTGTCATAGCCACAGTTGCGGCTCCCGATCACTAGCGCTTGCTCTGATCACGCCTATGGTCACGATCGTGATCGTCGTTGCTGTGCTTGAGATCAGCCTCTTTCTTCCCTTCCTCCTCGATCATCTACCATGACGATCAGCATCCCTACCTCTCCCCACCACGGCTGGCGTCAGCTTGCGGCGTTTGCAATGTGGTTGATTCTCCGCCAATTTGTGGGGCAAGCATCAGCAGGGCCTAGACCATTGACCGAGAATGGCTCAATTTGGAAGTGAGGCGAGCGTCATGCATTGACACGAGATTAATGGTAGATGGAACGATTATTGTTGAGGTGGCCACCACCGCACTCACCACCCTTGCAACAACCATGGCTGCCTCCTCGTCGTCTGCCTCTGCTCAGATCCAGAAGCCCGCCCCGCACTTTGCCGGCACTGCTGTTGTCGACGGCGATTTCAAGAAGATCTCCCTCGATGACTACAAGGGTACGTCCTCCACCACTCCCCTCCCCCCCCCACTCATCCCCATACCCCCCCCCCCCCTCCTTCCCACACGCCCTTCCTCCCGCAGCTGCAGGTCGCCTGCGCTTCATGATTTTTTCCCAACGAAAGCCATGTGGTTGCCGACGCGCCCTCGCCTCCCCTCCCTTTCCCTCCCCCCCTCCTCCCTCCCCCCTCCTCCCTCCCGTCCACCGCATACCATATCATCTGTTCTCCATTCCCACCTCTGCCTTCTCCGCCTTCTCCGCCATGGCAACGCTGGCACTGCCAACTGCCGTACTCGGCCAGGCGCTGCGGATCCTAGCCATGATCGATCACCGTTGATCATGAACATGATCACGACCACGACCACGATCATGATCACAACCCCCCCCCCCTCCCCTCCACGCACCAACATACTGCTGTCATGGACTCACCCATACCCCCCACCTCCTTTGCGCACCGCACAGGCCAGTGGCTCGTGTTCTTCTTCTACCCGCTCGACTTCACCTTTGTCTGCCCGACTGAGATCATCGCGTTCTCGGACCGCGTGGAGGAGTTCAAGGCGATCGGCGCCGAGGTTGTCGGCTGCTCGGTCGACTCTGAGTTCTCGCACCTCGCGTGGATCAACACCCCGCGCAAGCAGGGTGGCCTTGGCGAGATGAAGATCCCGCTGCTCTCGGACATCACCAAGCAGGTCTCGCGCGACTACGGTGTCCTCCTTGAGGACGAGGGCATCTCCCTCCGTGGTCTCTTCATCATCGACCCGACCGGCACCCTCCGCCAGATCACCGTCAACGACCTCCCTGTCGGCCGCTCCGTCGACGAGACCCTCCGCCTCATCAAGGCCTTCCAGTTTGTTGAGGAGCACGGCGAGGTCTGCCCTGCCAACTGGACCCCTGGTGAGTCGACCATCAAGCCTGAGGTCGCTGCCTCCAAGGAGTACTTTGAGGCCGCCAACTAAGCCATCGCCAAAGCCGTCAGCTGAGCCGGCCTAGCTGGCCGGTGGTTGAGCACCGCATTTTTTTGATGACAACCGCGTGTTGAGTAAACCAGCCACCGTCACCCGATCCGCCGCT
>NW_013657594.1:10121-10975 GCF_000142905.1 Thecamonas trahens ATCC 50062
GTGGGGGGTAGTGTGTCCTTTCTAGCTGTTTCTATCCCTTGGAGGAGGCGGGAGGGCGGGCGGTCGAGGGGGAACAACAAGGTTTCAGGCCGGGGGGGGGCGGCAGGCAGGACCGACCAGAGGTGGCCAACAAGAGGACGAGCGGTTGCTCCGAGCATTACAACCAACGAAAATAATCGTCACTCATCATGTTCCGTCATGGTTCGTCGTCACGTGCCACAATCGTTGCAATCGACATCAAACACGACTCATTCCCCCCCCCAAACCTCCCAACCCCGACCCTCTGACCCCCGCACCACACCCACACCGACAGACTGCACTCTCGTCCCCCCCCCCCCCTCCCCCTCCCCACCCCCAACTGCATGTTTACTACGCCCCACCGTACACCAATGGGTGGGCGGAGCCGTGTACCTGCTACGCCTTGGCTAGCTACACCATCCCGTCCAACGCCTTCGGCCACCTCGCTGACGGCAGGCATGCGAGTGGCAGGCACAGCAGCAGGAGGACGACAACCAGGACATCCGACAGAACTGGATTCAGCAGCAGCATCACTTCTGGCTAGCCCCTCCACCCATACTACTGCTGCTGCTGCTGCTACTGCTGCTACTGCTGCTTTCTTTGAGGAGCATGATGCCTCCTCTCCCCTCGCTCCCTTTGCCCATTGGCATGCCCTCGTCCCAGCTCCACTCGCTCCCAGAGAGTGGAAGTCGGCAAAGGCTGGTCTGGTGCCCAAGACCCGTGGATCTCGACATGGCTTTATTCTTGTCTTTGCTGATCTCCAGTCGTTGTCTCATGCCACTCCGTTTGCGGGTGCGACTCGGTCTCCCGAAGATTCGTTCTCTCTGGCTGCGCCG
>NW_013657594.1:11412-12391 GCF_000142905.1 Thecamonas trahens ATCC 50062
TGCCAAGAACGTGCTCTTTGCCGCAGACACCGGCGGTCTCGTGGCGCTCGACCAGTGCCTCAACGCTTACGACCCGCTCCGCCACGCCACCGCCCTCGACAAGTACGCTACCGCCGTCCGCGACGTCCTTGCTGCCCTCTCTGCCCCGCTTGCCGATGCGCCACCACCGCCTGTTGACCAGATCCGCCGCTTCATCCGCCAGAACTGTCGCTACGACATTGGCCGCGAGGGCTGCCACTGCGTCCACCTCGGCATGCTTGCCGGCCTTGCTGCCGTCCGTGGTGCCACTCTTGACTCGCTCCGCGATGTCTTTGCATCCGCCGCCGCCGCCACCGCCGCCGCACCGGGCACAACAGCGCACTCACCGCCAACAGGCGACCCGCCGCAGCTCGCCTTTGTCCTCGCCATGCGCGACGTCCTCGCCGCCGCCGGTGACACTGCGCAGGTCCACGCCGAGCTTGCCGAGCTCGCCTCTGCGCCAGCACTCCGTCGGCCTGACTTTGACGCCTCGCTGGCTGCCGACGACGAGGTCGCCGACGAGATCTCCGAGTTCTGGAAGCTCTCCGAGAGCCTCATGGACATGTTTTCTGGCGATGGTGGAGCCTCGTCCTCGCTCTACGCCACACCGCTCCGCGACGCGGCCCGCGCCCGCGCCGCCGCCTCGTCGGCCGCCACTCCGGGCACACCCAACCTCTCTCCCATTCCGCCGCCGTCGCTCGGCTCAGACGCCGCCGCAAGCACAGACGCCTCGGCCCCGCGCTCCGCGCCGTCGCCCGATGGCTTCTCGGCAGAGCTGGACTCGCCTTCGCGGCTTGCTCACCATCATCGCCACCACCGCCGCCGCCGCCGCAAGCACAGCTCACCGTCTGCTACGCCCGACGAGCCATCCGACGCCTCGGCCTCAGCACCGTCGCGCCGACGCAAGCACCGTCATCATCATGGCGACGACAGCGAGCCGGCTGGGCCCGCCTCCGAATCG
>NW_013657593.1:0-735 GCF_000142905.1 Thecamonas trahens ATCC 50062
GCGGCGAGCAATGCCATGGTTGCGAGGATGTTGGAGGGCGAGACGGTGACGTGGAGCGGGCGCAGTTCAAGGGACGGCTCGAGGGCATTGATGTCGGCGCCGGAGTTGATGAGGAAGGCAAAGACTGGGATGGAGAACGGGATTGTGTCTGCGGCATGAAGGACGATGAAGAGGGCGAGGGTGGCCTTGTTGATGCCGCTGGTTAGCTCGGTGGCGCCGTCGCCATGCTCGCGGATCCAGGCGACCATCGCAGATGAGAACACTGCAGATCGCTCCACGGGAGCAGCTACGTACACATGCGTGTTGTCCGGCTGCAGCGTGAAGGGATCGAGACCAACTCCGCCCAGCTCGGCCATACGCTCAGCTGTCAGCTGGTTCGCGGCGATAATGGTGTCGAGCACAGTGGCGCCGTTTCCGTCGACGGCAGACTGGTCGAGGACGACGTCGAGGGCGGCAACTGCCTCGAGGAGAGCTTTGAGGGCACCGTGATTGGAGTGAGCAAAGGCGACATGAATGACGGGCGTATTGAACGTGGGTTCAACAGCGTTGACGTCTGCACCAGCGGTGATGAGCTCGGAGACGATGTCGGCTGAGATCGGGACGGTCGGTGAGGCGCGGAGGACGACAAAGAGGGCGAGGGTGGCCTTGTTGATGCCGTTGGCGAGCTCGGTGGCGCCGTCGCCATGCTCGCGGATCCAGGCGACCATCGCAGATGAGAACGCTGCAGATCGCTCC
>NW_013657593.1:1323-10937 GCF_000142905.1 Thecamonas trahens ATCC 50062
GCCACCGGCGAGGGCGACCACTGCCGCATCGGTGATGTTGGAGCAGTTGTACAAGTTGAGGGTTGTGAGGTTGGGGCACATCTCCACCACCACCATGGCCATGGCGTCGGTGAAGGACTGGTTGTACTCCGCCCTCACCTCGCCCACGCCCACCCCATCCCCCAGAGCCCTCCTCACCTCCTCCACTGTCCTCGTATTCGTCACGTTCACCACTCGTCCAGCACCATTCGCAGCCATACTCCTCTCCACTCTGTCAGACAGAGAGATATACCCTTCCCACCTTCCGCATACCCCCCGCCACCCACCCACTCACACAGCCATTCGGCAGAAATCAAAGCCATCCAAAAAATTCACTCCGAAAGTGTTCGACGGAATTATCATTGCTCCCTCCACCACTCAGACACCCCCACCATACTCATTGCCCACTTACACATCCTCCCGACCACCCTCTGTACACCCCCCATGGTCACATATCCATCGTTCCCGTCAGACCACCCCATCACCCTCCATTGGTCCTCCCGGCACTGTGACGTCAATCTCGGCACTGTGACGTCGTGCCCTTCCCTGCCCCCTCTGCCGGGAAGCCCCGCCACCATCCGCCACCGCCCGCCCCTTCCGCCCGCTCCGTCGCGGACAAACAAGGCAACGTCCCCATTCAGCCAGCAGCCGCACCCTGGATCCTCACGGACCGCGCCAATCCCGAGGAAGGCGTGTGGCATCACGGACACAAACGCATACACGCGTGCTCTCTGCCGATAGAGTATGGCTACCACATCAAGAGCCGCATACGCCTGGGCCGCACAGGGGAGATTGTCGCGCTCTCTTCAGATGTCTTTCCACGTGGACTCGTCGCCGAGCGAGCGCGGATGTGCGGCCAGTACTATCTTGGCATTCCTCTTGATACCAAGGACGCCTGAGAGCATACCACGAGCGACAGTTGCGTGCATGTGCAAGTCGCCGAGAGCAGCATCACTGCTGATGCGATGCTGCAACCTGTTGTTCGGCGGCAAACGAGCCCAGATCACGAGTGCGTTGACGAGCTGCACGTCACGGACACGCCCCCGTCCACAGTAGTGCCCAGCTGGTCATCCCAGACGAGCAGCGCTGGGCCGGAGGAAGACTGAAGAAGATCGCGGGCCCAGGAGGTGACCGAGGCGTCGGCGTCGGCGAAACTGATCCACACTAGCACAGCGGCTAGACCGTCGCCGATGAGCGCTCCAGCCGCAAGCCATACAACCGGCCCAGTGCGAGAGAGGATGATCCCTTTGCAGTCGACAGCAGGAGATGGGTTGCAGCTAGTGAGGCAAGCGTGCTCGCGTGGGGCGCATTGTCGGCCGCCGTGACGATGATGGCCGGGGTCGCACTGGGAGCGTGGACGTGATTAGAGGGGGGATGGCACCCCCCAAGAACGGAAAGCTTCTCCAAGGTGGTGGCGGAGAGGGCTTGTGGCTTTGAGGCGCTTGATGCCCCAGAAATCATTGAGGGGGTTGGTGAGTGGTAAGATCCTCAATGACGAATCAAAGTGGTGCCTCCTCTATTTTTTGGGCGGATCGTCCGCAGGCGCATCCACCAACCCACCACCACCAGCATTGGGGGCGTCGCACCGCGGGCAACCCAGTTCGTGTGAGGTTGTTGTACTGTAGGTAAAGTGTCCCCGCGAGCACATCGTGATCCACCTCATCTGCCTTGGGCGCTGCCCACAGCTCCGCCAGCGCCACAGGCAGCAACGGGGCCGGGCCCCCACGGCCACAACAACTCTAACCCCTCCACAACATCTGCCTACTTCACTTCACGTTGCAGCCCCCAGCTGCCACTGCGTCGCCAGCCAGCACGGCACAACCGCGCGCAGCGAGGCAGCGCGATCCCGTCGCGAGTACAGCTTGGACGCCTGCGGCTTGAGCACCTCTCGCGCTACGCGCGCCAGCACGTCGACCTCGTCTCGCGAGAGCTGGCCAAACGTGCTCGACCACTCGGCATCCGACCCGAGCTTGGCTTTGACGATGGCTTCGCAATGGGTCCACGGCAGACCGCGGAGAGCTTAGTCGCTGAGCTGAGACGGGATGCACACGACTCAACGGCTGGCCTGAAAGGCGGCGACAGTCTCCTCGAACCGGGCAATGATCTGTGCATGAAAAGGGGCTAATCACGTGGGCGCCGTGAACGAGGGGCCCAGATTGGGCGCGTTTGCATTGCTATTTGCACCGCAATCTGAGGTGCAATCTGATGCGGTTCAAAATGCGCCGGTAAACTTCTTCGGTGGTGGCGGGCGGGAGGGTCTGAAACCCATAAATGCTGGGGCGGCGACGCGAGTATTTTATACTACACCTTTTCGCCATTTGACCTCAGAAAGTGTGACGTGATACGTATCAAAACGGTTTGCTGGGCGCCAGAGAACTCGGCCTCTCTCCCCTCCTGTACGCATGCCTTAGTCTTTACGTGAACCCCTTTGGTACAAGTTGTGGAAACTTCGTGGGTTCACACATACCAAGTGTAGACCCTATGCGCTGCGCATTGCGCATGCCAGGCGTCGAAATCGCGCGGGCGTCGTGTTTTGCCGCCAGCCACTGGCCACGGCGAACAGGTGGGAACGTTCTGGGAACGGTCGCAGAGGGTGCGAGAACAATCGCTGTCAACATGCGCGTGTATTGCGCACGCTTCGCTTAGGGCAAGAGCGTCGATGATGCTGGAAGATCGCCACCCGACGGCGAACAATCGCCACCCGTCAGCAGCAAACAGCCAAGTCACGTTTCCATCAACAGGCACACGACGGCCGCCTTCCACGAGTCGCCCTAACCACACCTGTCTGGATAGGTGGTCATGGCCGCATACGTAGGACCCTTGAAGGAGGAACTGGAGGCGGCTGACAAAGATAAGAACGTTCAGGGGTGGCCCAAGTGGGGCATGCCTGTCACGGACGGGGAGTCGCTTATGGCTCAGCGCGCCAACATCATTTCCAAATTGTCTGATCTTGGCGCAGAGGAGGGGCAGTTTTTGCATCGCACGCTGGCGCGCCCTCGGTACGGTGCCGAGGAGGAAACGCGTATAGATCTTGCAGTCGACGAGGACGGACTTGTCCGTGCAGGGCAGGACAGCATTGCCGGCCGCGGCATCTCGGTGCATTACGCGTCGCTCGTGAAAGAAGGCGACGTGAAGGACGCCTTGGTCCGCAAACACGCCCTCCTCATCAAGCAGTCGGTGTTCGAGCAGGTCAAGCTGCAGAAGGTCAAGGGGAACAAGCAGACGGAGAGGGTGGCGAGGCACGATGCGATGGTGAAGAAGAACGTGGTCGACTACCTCAAAGAGGTAGACGCGGCGTTCGGTGACCGGGGCACCCGCCAGTTTTGGCTCGGCATCTGCTGCGTCCGGCCGATCCCCACTGGCTCCCCGCCTCTGCTGTCCTGCTGCCAGTGTGCGCCGACTGAGCGGCGTGAGGGCGACTGCTTCACGGTCAAGCCCGATCCCGTGAACAAGGGTGGTGCGTATGATGACGTGCCAGGTGCGTGGGAGCACCACCTCGTGACGCCTGTCCACAACATGAGCCAGCTGACCACGGACCTGTTTGGCTTTGCGTACGGGCCGAATGACGACAATTCTGGCTGGGAGCCGTGCCTGTACGGCGCCCTCGCCCTCCAAGCCGGTGCTGGGGCTCCCGTGTTCAAGATGTATCGCCCACCAAAGGCCCCCCAGGTCCTTGTCGACGCTCACTACGTTCTCCGCGAGTACTTTGAGTTTCTTGTGCGCAACGATGAGAACGACGTGGCGTTCCTCGTCCTGGACGAGCTCGAGCGCCTTGAAGGCCAGGAGTGGGATGAGTCGCGTGGCGAGCCATGCCTCCCTCCGAGCGCTGTGGTCTTGCTGGAGCAGGGCGTCGTGTTTGGGTGCTTCGACCCGATGCGCACGGACGTTGAAGCGTTGCGCATGCTGGCTTTCCGCTCCGCGCCCGGCGTTCTCCTTTACTCGTCCGCACCTCTCGTTTCCCCCCGGGCGCGGCGCTGCCACCCGTCGCACGAGGAGATGCGCGCGGCCGTGTGCCGGGCGCTGGAGGCTGTTGACCCTGATGAGTGGTCGGAGGGTGCTGCCGCCGCCGCCGAGGTGCTGCGGTCGTCGCCATCTGTCTCATTTGCCGCTGCTGCGGCGTCGACGCTGGTCACTGTGGCCGGCCTCGGCGACGCGCGCGAATTCATCGTCTCTGCTCTGGAGGATGACGAACGCCTCGCTCGCCTCGTCCTCAACGCTGTTGCCGACACGTGCGCATCCGAGGCGAAGGCCACGCCACGGTCACTTGGTGCAGTTGTCCCTTACGTGCCTCCTATGGCAGAGCTCGAGCACGACGCCCTCCTGGTCAACATCGTGCCTGTGACTTGCGCTGCTGCGCCCGAGTGGGCGGACCGGTACGACACGTTTGTTCCTGATTTTTACCACGTCATGCGCCCTGTCCAGCGGCGCGCCGGAGCCGCCCTCCAGGTTCTCTACGTCGACAACCACCGTCTCGCCGTGGGGGAAACGCTTCTGCTCCGAACCGCTATCGATGCTGACGAGAGGACACAGTACCTCGACGCCCTCGCGTCGATCCCTCTCTTCCGCTGGACACGGTCTCATTCTGCCGTCGGCGTCCGGCCGGGCAACGATCTCGGCGATCAGTTCTTCCTCCTTTTCTCCGACTCGGCGGCGCTTCTCGACATCGCGACGTCCGCTGCCCGCCGCAAGTTCTCGTCCGCGCTTGCTCCCACTTTGGCCCGGTACCGGCTGAGGCTCGACTCCTCCCACGAGGAGGTGAAGGTTGATTGAACACCGTCGTTTACTGAGCCGGTGACCGTCGTGTCCTCCTCGAGCCCGTCGAAAACGCGACCGCGAACGCGCCCGGTGCGTCCGGGACCCAGTACGTCGTCTGCGTCGCGTTGTCGATCACGACCGCTCGGCTCCACACGCACCCCACCGGGAGGCACGTGTCGGGATTGCCCGAGTCGTGGCCCCGAACCAGGCATTGTCATCTACGACGAGGACGGGGCGACGGTCGAGTTCTTCAAATGCTCGCACTGCCATTGTCGCCGCCACGGTTTCAAGCCTCCGCCACCCCACGAGATGCTTGGCACGTCGGGCACGTCGGGCACCACGGCTGAGGAGCCCCTCGACACCTCGGCTGACATGATCGTTGAATCGCAGGAGTCGAACTTGCAGGACAAGGAGCGTTTTGACGACTGTGGGCGCCTGAAAGGCGAGATCCAGCAATCTGATTCGCCGAATGCTGCACTTACAGCCGCCCTCTTGGTGGGCGCGCCTGTCGAAAAGGCTCTGGATTGGGCGACGGGGCGGTCAGATGACCCAAAATTGGAGAAGGATGCCGTTGCGTGGGCCCAGTGCGCACGGCCTCACGTCGCTCATGGACACAGCGGCCATCAACAAGCTGCCTGAGCCCGCCAGAAACGAGATTCACGTCATGATCAGCAAGGTCAAGAAGATTGTGACCGAGGACTTTGCGCTGGTGATGGGAGACACTGTCGACGATGGTGACTGCAGCGGGTCCAAGGAGGTGGTTGGCATGCTTGTGAGGCAGGAGCAGATGCAGTCGGTAGCGACCAGCCTCCTCATGCAGGCCAGGAGATCCAAAGGCGGCTCAAGGCCCCGCCAGGCCCGCACTCCACATCGCAGGCACACCAGGAGACACAAACGCGGGCGGCGACACCCAGAGAGACACCGCACGACCAGCAATGCCACGTCCAAATTGCCGCACAACGGGAGAAACACTGCAACCATCCGTGTTGTTCACGAAAACAGTGGCATGCGTGACGATGGAAGGGCGCGATTGCGAAGAGACAAAGATGGCGGACCCCGAGCCCAGAGCACGGTTATTTGCAAAGCGCGATGAACCGGTCACGGTGAGCGGCTGTGCTCCTTGAACCACTTGCCAAAGCCGCTCATGGCAAACGGCCGGGCCCCAGTCGCCTCGTCGACCCACTTGTTAGCGAGCCAGCCAAAGGTACGCGCCCTCGACTCGGATGTCACATACGGCACCGAGTCAAGGGCGTTGCGGAGAAAGATGAGCGCGTGCGTCCCGATGAGCACCGGCGTCGCGTCCGGCTTGCGTGCCAGCTGCCGCACCTGCCGCTTGTTGGTCTCGCGGAACCGATCGCCCGGCAGACTTGCCCACCCACCGCTTAAGTCCTTGGCCGTCGACGACCGTCTCCCTAGCCAGCTAGGACGGTCGAGGACCGGAGTGCCAAGCGGCGAGATCCGTCAGAGGCAGTCGAGCGTGAACACCCCCGACGGGCCAAACAGCGGCAGTGCGACAGGCGGGATGTCGATCCGGGCCGACGTCCCCGCCGCCGCGCTGGCCTCCAGCTTGTACTCGGCGCCAAAGGCCACGAGTACTGGGCCCCGGAAGCATCGATCGCAAAGAGTGAACGCGCCCGCCACGCCTTCGGCCTGAGTCACCAGATAGTCGCTCCCACCGCATCAGAGCGGGGGTGTAGCACTGGGCGAACGGGTCGAGCTGGGTCGGCCATGGCGGCTCGACCGGCTGCTGCAGGCGTGACGCCAGCATCGTCTCCACCATTCACCACCCAAACGTGGTGTGTGGATCTGGGGTGTCCTGAACATGCCGGGGCGCACCATGGAAAAAGGTGGTGGTGTGTAAGTGGGGTGGGGGTGAGGGTGGGGTGAGGTTGTGAGATCGGCGGTCGGCGCGCGCGGCGAATTCAGGACTTTGCCTCTGACATGATGTGGTCCGGGGTGGTGATGGTGTCGGGAGAGTGAGAAGGGTGGGTGTAGGTGGAGGGAGGAGGAGATCAGAGTCGAGTCCGGCAAGCCCGGCTACGTCTTCTGGCTCGCCAGCCTACGAGTCGTCGGGCGACAGCGAGCTTGCTCGGCCGGTCATCGAGGTGGAGATGGTGACCGGGGCCGAGGTCGAGGCGCTGTCCAACTCGGTGGTGCAAGGCACCAATCCGTTCCACAAGACCAAGGTCTCGTCGATTGCATCGATCTTTACCGAGTTTGACGCCAAGTACGACGGCGAGTTTGCCAACGATCACACGACGGTAGCGCGGGTGAGCCGGGAGAGCTTGGCGCTCATCTTCGACCTCCTCCCGCCAAAGCGATCGACGCCGCTGACGGTCGAGGAGCTGGAAGATGCCGCGCTCGAGGTGTGGATGCGGCTGGAGACGCCGGCGCAGAAGCTTGCGTTTCTCTGGTACCCGCACGCCGACGCACCGCGGCGGTACAAGGGAAGAGCGTCGCTGCCGTCGGGCAAGAAGCCGACTGCAGTGTGGGAGGTAGCCGATGACGAGCGGGAGGGCAAGCGGCTGCTGCTGTTTGGGACGACAGACAAGATCAAGAAGAACACCGACGAGCTCGCCCGGGGTCGGCCGGTTGCCCTGCGCGGCGCTTGGCAGAACCCTGCTGCACTGGGGGGGGGTCCCATGAGTTCCCTGGGGCGGGGTCCATGGGCACAGCGAGAGGGGTGTGCGGAGTGTGCGTTGTGTGTGACGGCGAGGGCGACAGGCGGCGTTTGGGCGATTTTTTGGATATCGGGCGAGTGCCGGGGGAAGGGCCGGGGGAGAAGGTATGATTATTTCAATGAGAGTTAATTGATGGGGCTGGTCATGATTAATTGAACGAGAAATGATTGATGTGGCGATGGTGGGGTTAGGGGGGGTGGGTGCATGCATGCAAGGAGGGTATGTAGTTGGGCAAAAAGAAAGAAGAATGCGTTACTCGGTATTCCCGTGTGGTCCCCCACCACAGTACTAACCAAGCCTCATGCTGCTTGACTTCCGAGAGCGAGACGGGATCGGGTATTTTCAGCATAGGATGAACGCATTCGATGTGTGGGAGTGTGCGTGGTAGTCATGTGGTGGAGGGCGAGGGCGCAGAGCGGTCACAGAATGGGTTCCGGCCAGGAGATGGCGATCGGGTGATTGAGGCAAGACGTGGCTGCTCCCGGCGGGTTGCGGCTGTGAGTGGGCTCTGATCTGTGAGTGGGATAGAGGTGCTTGCGTTGCTGAGTCTCACCTTGTTCGGTTCCTTCTGTGCGATGTGGCGAGAACCACAGCTCGCCGACGTTCACGGCTTCCGTACGTACATGCACAGCTGCGCTGACAACCATCATGGACTTTGAATCTCAAGGTCACGTCGGCTTTGTTGACTCGATCGAGGATGCGCTCGAGACGCTTCCGGAGAGCCCGGCCGCTACCTTCTCCAACAACGTCTACGGCGTTTGGCGCGGTAGCGATCAGACGGCCGACGTCGTTGTGGCTGCGGTGGTGTACAAGCGCCGCGACCTTGTGGCGATCAAGGTTGGTGGCTGCCCAAACGACAAGAACATCACTAGCAAGGCGTTGATTGCCATCGGCGGGTCGTGCACCTTGCTCAAGTTGGTGGATGCATCGAGAACCGCGGCCGTGGCCGACCAGTGGCCAGGGTGAGGGAGCGATCGGCCAGTCGTATGCAAGTTGAGATGGCGATGGAATGCGGGCATCAGCGTTGTTGAGTGCACAGTGGGGGTTCATGGCAGCCAGCTCGCCGACGAGGGATCTGCGGTCGTCCGACTCGGGGGAGGTGAGGCCCATGGGATCGGGGTCGTTTGTGGTTGGCTTTTTAGCGTCGGCCTTGGGGGCGTCGGATGGGTGGCTGAGGAGGGGCTTGGAGGCCGAGGCGAGGGTGAGGTGGTAGATCGGGCTGGAGAGGATGTCCAGCATACGTGTGTGTGAGTGGGCCGTGTGCTCGTTTGCTGGGAGCTGGCGCGGCATGTGCGGCTCGGGTGTGGCGATGGGAGAGGGGATGGCTGGGGTCCGACTGAGGCATGGATGTGGTGAGAGTGTGCGCGATCTGGCGACGACGAGTCTGTGGAAGGGTGATGGCATGTGCTCGCTGTCGTCGAGCAACCCGATGTCCCATTCGTCTGGGCGGAGCAGGGCAGGGCTTTGTTGCTTCCGCTGTTAGCTTGATGGCGAGCTGGAACCGCAGCGCGCTCTTGACGACGAACGACGACGTTGCATCGACCGCCAGGGTGGTTGTGTCCAGGCTGCAGCGCGGCTGTGGTGGACGGAGCGTGGTCGGCTTGCTTGTTGTTTGCCCAGCCCATGAACGGCGTGGCAGTCGTCATGCCAGCAGTAACGTCGGCGAGGAGGACGATGGGGTTGGCGTCAGCAGCACTCGGCTGCGAGCGAGGGTGCGGTCGGTGGCAATTGGCATGCGCAACGCCTCGATGGCAGATGTCAGATTGCGGCTGCGCGGCGTGAGTCAGGGTGCGTGCGCGGGTGGCGGCGACGAGGACAACGGGCGAGGGACATGGGTGGGGTTGGCAAGGTACGTCGTTGTCAGGTAGAGGTAGCACGACGCCCAGCAACGAAGAGCTGGCCGGCTGACCTCGCTCGAGGACGGTAAGGAGGACTGGCTGAGGCGGTGGGCAACTGTGGGGGAGATCGGGATAAAGGAGGACAGAGTGTTGATGCGCGATGAGGGGTGATTGGATTGCAGAGGACGGTTACGGGTGGGTATGGATGGTTGAGCAGCAGCAGGTGATGGGGTTGATGGGATGGATGGTGGGGCGTGCTGGTTGCAGGAGAGCGATGACGGTTGTGTGGCGGATGTGCGAGGCATGGTTGTGCTCGGCGCAT
>NW_013657592.1:0-2001 GCF_000142905.1 Thecamonas trahens ATCC 50062
CCCCAGGCCCCCGCACGGACAAGTCGTCATGCAAGCAGAGCTCGAGTGGTAAGAACTCATGCCATAGCACGCCTGCGCCGACTCCGTCCCCCACTCCGGCTCCTACTCCGGCCCCGACGCCTGCGCCGACTCCGGCCCCCACTCCGGCTCCTACTCCAGCCCCGACGCCTGCGCCGACTCCGGCCCCCACTCCGGCTCCTACTCCAGCCCCGACTCCGGCCCCGACTCCGGCCCCCACTCCGGCTCCTACTCCAGCCCCGACCCTGCGCCGACTCCGGCCCCGACTCCGGCTCCGACTCCGGCTCCGACTCCGGCCCCGACTCCGGCTCCGACTCCGGCTCCGACTCCGGCTCCGACCCCGGCTCCGACTCCGGCCCCGACTCCGGCCCCGACCCCTGCCCCGACTCCGACTCCGGCCCCGACCCCAGGCCCGACTCCGGCCCCGACCCCAGGCCCGACTCCGGCTCCGACCCCGGCTCCGACCCCTGCCCCGACCCCGGCCCCGACCCCAGGCCCGACCCCGGCTCCCACCCCTGCCCCGACCCCGGCTCCGACTCCAGGCCCGACCCCGGCGCCCACGCCAGGCCCGACTCCGGCGCCCACCCCGGCGCCCACTCCGTCAACGGTGACCTGCGGCTTTGGCCAAGTGCCGAACCCGTCGTCAACCGCGTGTGTGGCGGCAACGATCGAGAGGATGACGTGGACGGCGGCCGGGCTCAGCCGCGACGGCACGGCGACGCCGTCGACGCCTTTCTTCGCCGTGCTAAGCGTGCCGACTGGATCGGTGCGGCGCGGGCTGCTCCAGGTCGGCGGGTCGGCTGTGACACTGTCGGCAACGCCTGCATCGACGCGTGCGGTGCTGGAGCTGGTTGTCGGCTACTCGCCGTCGACGTCGGACCGGCTCGCCGCCAACGGACAGGCCGGTGAGCGGCAGTCGGTTGTCTTGGCCGACGCCGCCTCGCGTTCGACGTACTACGTCACTATCCGGTCGAACGAGCCGACGTCGATCACGTTTGCAGCTGAAGCCGGCAACGCCGACAACGTCCAGGTCTCGGGCGCTAGCACGAGCGGTAGCTCAAGCTCGGGCATGCCTGTGTGGATGTACGGCGCCATCGGCGCGGGCGTCGTCGTTCTCTGCGTCGCCGTGGCGATCGTGGTTGTCGTCCGTCGGCGCTCGTCGTCATCGGCCTTTGTCTACACGGGCGACTCGTTCACGTCGGGCGTACAACACCACCGACACCATGCCGCTGGACACGTTCCCGGCGACTACTACAATGGGCCGAGTCTCGGAGCCGCCCAAGCCCATGTTCCCACCAGCGTCGGCGGCTGTCGAGCGGGTCCGCGCCAAGTACGCGTTCTCGGGCGCCAACCACGACGAACTCGACTTTAGCAAGGGCGAAACCATCCTTGTCCACGTCATCCACGACGACGGTTGGGCGCTGGGCCAGATCGAAGGCTCGTCGCGCCGCGGCGTTTTCCCCTACAACTATGTCGAGCCGGCGCCAGCCGCCGCCGTTGTCGCCAAGCCGCCCCTCCGCCCGCTCCCGCTCTCCCGCGCGAGCCCGAGCCCGGGCTCCCGCCCGGGTCAGGTCTTTGCCGGTGATACGGTTGCCCCAGGCCCGTTCCGCTCGGCCGCCAAGTCGCAGACCGCGCCCAAGCCCCTGCCCAAGCCCTTGCCCAAGCCGCTGACCGCGCCCAAGCCGGCACCCAAGCCCCTGCCCAAGCCGGCACCCAAGCCCAAGCCTATGCTTGCGCCCAAGCCAGGCCAGCACCACTGGTAAGCAGCCACGGATAAACCGTTTTCCCATACCGAATCTGCTGCCTTGTCAGCCTTGGTCGGCCATGGTGGTGCCCGCGACGCGACGGTCTGCCAAGTGGCGCGCCGAGTGGTGAGTGGAGCGGCCTCGGCGCCAGCTCCGGACACGCCTCTCTCTCTCCCTGAGGATGCGCATCGTCACCTGCGCCGACACGGTGGCCGTATGGGAGCTTGACGCCCCACTC
>NW_013657592.1:2504-4219 GCF_000142905.1 Thecamonas trahens ATCC 50062
ATGTGTGTGTGTGTGTGTGTGTGTGTGTAGACCAATTCATTGCGTCTGGTGGTGGAGATGGCACCATTGCGCTATCGCATGCCTCTGGGGCTCTGCTCGGCACGCTGGTGTCCGACCCTGCTGGAGGCGCGGTCCTCGCTCTTGCCTTCTCGGCCGGCTCGCGGTATGTGGTGGCTGGTGGCATGGCACGGTCGGTCCAGGTGTGGGACCTGAAGACCAGAAGCATGGTCAAGAGCTTTGACGATGGCCATGCCCAGCAAGTCACCCGTATTGTGTTCACCCCGTCAGACAAGGCTGTGGTGTCGGGCGATGCTGCCGGTGTCCTCCTTGTCCACTCGCTCGTTCACTCGCGCGAGATGGCCCGCCTCGAGCCGCCGAGCCCGGCTGCTATCACTGACATAGGCTTCTCGCCGTTCAAAAAGTCACTGCTGGCGGCGACGCATGACGATGGCTCGTTCCGACTGTGGAACGTGAGCTCGGGCGCGGAGCATGCCGTCTTTCCGGCGGCGCACGATGGACCGGCATCGGGCCTTGCCTTCTCACCGGTCAACCACCTGCTCTGCACCACAGTGGGACATGATAAGCGCATTGTGTTCTACGATGTGTTTGAGAAGAAGATCGTCAAGGTCATCCACGCCCCGGTCCCGCTCTCGTGCATCGCCTTTCTCGACGACGGCTTTACCCTCGTCGTCGGGACGACTGCCGGCTCTGTCCTCGTCTACAACCTCAAGGCCCGCTCGTCGGCACCGGCCACCACACTCCAAGCCCATCCTGGGAGCTCTGTTGCTGCCATTGACGTCGAGAACACGGTGTCGGGCAAGCGGAGCAGCGCGCGGCCCGGGGCTAGCGCCGGCGCCAGCGCGGCTCTGACTGCCGGCGGTGCCTCTGCCGGCCCTGCCACCGCGCCGGTTGCGTCCTCTGCGCCGCCGCCGGCTGCCCGTCGCGAGAGGGCGTCGCCGGCGCGGACGTCG
The DNA here is from genome assembly GCF_000142905.1 of Thecamonas trahens ATCC 50062. Lineage (NCBI taxonomy): Eukaryota > Apusomonadida > Apusomonadidae > Thecamonas > Thecamonas trahens. Next base: position 3,476 of record NW_013657592.1, read on the forward strand.
GCGTACTCGGCGTATGCCAACATGGACATGTTCTCGCCGCTCAAGGGCTCGGCGGCGCCGCGCGGAGCACGGACCTCACACTCGCCGCCGCGGCACGCTGGCTTGCCGCCGAGCCGGGCCGCTGTCGAACCACGGTCTCCACCTCACTCGCCGCCGCGCTCTCCGTCTGCTCCTGGCTCCCGTGGCATGCCGAGCACCTACACCGCGGCCGCATCCAAGATCCAGAACGCGCTGCAGTCGTACGCGTCGCCGGCCCGTGCACCTGAGGACGTCCCGGCGTCAGAGGCGTACGGCTACACCTCGCCAAGCTCGAGCCTGGTCTCACCGTCTCGGCCGCGGAGGCGGGTCGGCTGCCCGATGCGGCATACCTGTGGGCACGACTGCCGGCTCTGTCCTCGTCTACAACCTCAAGGCCCGCTCGTCGGCACCGGCCACCACACTCCAAGCCCATCCTGGGAGCTCTGTTGCTGCCATTGACGTCGAGAACACGGTGTCGGGCAAGCGGAGCAGCGCGCGGCCCGGGGCTAGCGCCGGCGCCAGCGCGGCTCTGACTGCCGGCGGTGCCTCTGCCGGCCCTGCCACCGCGCCGGTTGCGTCCTCTGCGCCGCCGCCGGCTGCCCGTCGCGAGAGGGCGTCGCCGGCGCGGACGTCGGCGTACTCGGCGTATGCCAACATGGACATGTTCTCGCCGCTCAAGGGCTCGGCGGCGCCGCGCGGAGCACGGACCTCACACTCGCCGCCGCA
>NW_013657592.1:4926-8606 GCF_000142905.1 Thecamonas trahens ATCC 50062
TCTGCCTTCCGCGACTCGATCCACCGCGACATTCAGAACCTCCACGTCGACATGCTGCGGCAGTTTCAGGTCCAGCAGGCCGAGATTGTGGCGCTGCTGGAAAAATACTCGTCGCGCGGCGCTGCAGCTGCCGCCGAGCCTGTGGCTTCCACAGCACCGCCGCCATCATCGGCTGTAGCCTCGTTTTTCCGCACCGTCTCTCAGCAGTGAAGCATGTGGTTATCGTCCCCGTCGTTCCTCGCTGACGCTACAGCCACAGCACGAGCGCCGGTTGCGACACATGCCGCTGCGAGCGGCCGCACACCAAAAGGACAGCATCATTGACTCGTGAATGCCAACTGGCCACTGTACGCCCCACAACACAGCCATGTCCGCGCCGCCACCGTCCAAAGCCGAGTTTGCCGCAGAAAAGGCGCAGCTGATGATGCAGGTATGGGTTAAGAAGCTGACCGGAGCCGAGGTGGCGGTCCAGGTGGCCAAAATCGCCACCGTGGCTGAGCTCAGGCAAGCCGTGGCCGATGCTGGCGGACCCGTGGCCGACGTCCAGCGGATCATCTACGAGGGCCAACAGCTCGGCAATGATCAGTCGCTGGCAAATGCTGGCGTGGGCAATGAGGCGACGGTCCATGTGGTGCAGATGCTGCGCTGAGCTGATGCAGGAGTGACCAGCCCGTCGCCGACGACCAGCAGTTCGGCAGCACGACCAAGGCGTGCATACAGTTGACAGGGGTGTTTGTTGAGAGGATATCAGGGGCCTCATCTCATGCAGCAGTCTGCTTGGAGGAGGCCTTGGAGGCGATCTTGGAGAGGATCTGGCGGCAGTACGTCAGCCTGTTCACCAGGTCCGGCGACTGCTCGACCATGACAGCCTGAAGGGTGTGGGTCGAGGTGTTGCGCTGCTTGTCGACGTAAGTCACGATCTGGGCCTCGGACGAGAGGATGATCTTGGTGTGGTCAAAGAAGTTGACCTGGACGGTCTTGTCGGAGAGGCGGAAGATGATGGCGTGCTTGGTGCGGAGCCACTTTTTGACATAGACCATGCCGGCGGTGGGCGCGTCCTTGGCATCGGGCACGTTCATGGCCGAGATGCCCGGCGATGAGGCGCGGGTGGAGGAAGAGGACTCGCCGTCCTTGTCTGCGCGCTCGAGGTGCTCCATCAGGTAGTTCTTAAAGTACGTGAGGAGCGTCATCTTCTTGTTGAGCGACTCAGGATACTCTTCCATGGTCACAGACTGGGCGAGGTCGCGCGAGCCGGCCGACGACCGCAGCCGCTCGACGTAGTCGACGTTGGTCCCGTTCGATGAGAGCACAATCTTGGTCGAGTCGTTAAAGTACACGCCGATGGTGCCGTCGGAGAGCTGGTAGCCGAGCCCGTACTTGTTCGAGTAGTCAACCCACTTGATGACCCACTTTGCCGGCTCGGACGGAATGGCACCGTCGGGTGCCGCTGCCGCCGCCGCCGCCTTGCCCGAGTTCATCAGGGCAAACGACTTGGTGAGCTTGTCGTGCATGGCGCGGAGCGCGGCCGAGTCGTCATCGTCGGCCTTGGTGGTGCCTGCGCTGCCAGACGATGGGCGCGCGTCGGCGGCATCAGTGGCGCTCGCCGTGGCCTTGGCCTTGGCCTTGGCCTTGGCCGCGTATCCACCCGAGCCCACGCCATACTTGGCCTTGAGCGCCTCAGTGTAGTTGGACGAGGCGGCAGCAGAGCGGGCGGAGGCGCGCTCGCCGAGCGGCGCGCGCGACGCGTACTTGGCGGCAATGGCCGCTGCCGACGACGAACCGCCGTCGGCGGCGTACTTGTTGGCCAGCGACAAGGTCGACGGCGCAGCGCCATCGGCGCTCGACCCAAACAGCTCCGAATGGAGCGGGGCGCGCTTGAGCGCCGTCGGCGGGAGTGAGGCTGGGATCGGATTGTCGGAGAAGAACCGATGGGCCTTGATCTCGGCAATGGTGGGGCGGGCCGACGGCCGCGCCTGCAGCATGGAGCGAATGAGCGACCGGGCCGCCTCTGAGATGGGCTTGTCCGGCGGGAACGAGTACGTGTTGGTCTTGATGAGGTTGTACGTCGTCTTGAGCTTGGACGTCTCGAAAGGCGGCTTGCCGATAATCATGGTGTAGAGAATGACGCCAATCGACCAGATGTCGACCTCAAACGAGTGCCCGTTGTTGCGCGAGTCCAGAATCTCCGGTGCAATGTAGTTGGGCGTTCCGCAGATGGTCTTCTTGCGCTCGCCCTTGTGCTCGACCGAGGTGGCGAGGCCAAAGTCTCCGACCTTGACCTGGAGCTTGTCGTCGATGAACAGATTGCCGAGCTTGAGGTCGCGGTGGATGATGTTGCGTGCATGCATGTACTCGGTAGCCTCGAGCAGCTGCCACATGTAGTACGCCACCTCGGGCTCGGTCAGCTGCCGCCGCGCCTTGAGCAGCTCCATGAAAGAGCCGTTGGTGCAGATCTCGAGCAGGATATACACAAACTTGGAGTCCTCCATAAACTGAACAAAGCTCACAATGTTCTCGTGGTCCAGCGACCGGTGGAGCTTGATCTCAGACTTGAGCTTGGCACGCGCCCGTGCGCCGGTAATGGATGACTTGGCCACCACCTTGCCGGCGTACACCTTGCCTGTTGCCATGTCCTGAAACTTGTACACGCGCGCAAAGCCGCCCTACTCTCCCGCGCAGCCATCCAACCACACATTGCAGTAGCTGTCGTCAGTTCTTTGTCTGCAAGCGCTCCTCTGCTCCCTCTGCCCCCTGCTTGCACCCGCACCAGCGCCTCCTTCCCGCCTTGCATCCCTATCTACCGCCTCGCTGCGATTTTGTTAAATTTTCAAAAATGCCGGCCGAAAGGCCATAAATTCAAAATTTTCGCCGCCGCGCGCAACGGCGGCTCACGACGTGGCGAGGCGCACAGGGGACAGGTATGGGGGCTAGCAAAGAGCTATGAGAGCTAGAACAAGCCCAATGGGTAGAGCATGCAGTGGAGAACGCAGATATGTGGATGAAGATGGGAAAGAAGCTTACCTTGCCAAGAAGGGCGCCAGTCTTGTACTTGGCGCCCGTGGTGGCGTTTCGGACAATGTCCGGAGGCGGCTCCGAGGGCACCTTTGAGCGGGACTTGCGGGCCTTGGTACGGGCAGCAGGGCGAGCAGCTGTAGCCGCTGCAGTGCGACGAGAGAGAGGGTTGTACACGCCCGCGGTTTGCGTGCGGATAGGGTACGACATGGTCGACAACGGGGGCGAGACAAGTTGTCCTCTCCTCTCGCCTCCCCCTCACTGCCGCCCTCCCCACTGACTCGCTCCGTCCGTCGCTCTGGGCCAACGGCGCCCATCCGAACCGACTCGTTTCCATCGGCCTGTCACGGCGGACCCGAGCGGAGCTTCCCCCCCTCCCACCCCCTCCCACCCCCCCCCCCCAAGACCAACATGACCATTGTCCATCAGTACAGCCAGGGATTTTGTCTGGGTAGATCAAAATGTCCAGTGCCCATGATCTTGAGCTCATCGGCTTGGTAGCTGCAATCAGTGTGTGTGTGTGTGTGTGAGAGTGTGTGTGATGGGGCTGGCCGTGCTCGCTCGACTCGACTCTGTTGGGTGGTCGGCAAACGGTGGTGGGTATGCGCAGGTCGTTGTGCAGGGCGAGGTGCGAGGTGGGGTAAACATAGACACACTTGTCTTGTGGA
>NW_013657592.1:9827-10542 GCF_000142905.1 Thecamonas trahens ATCC 50062
CAAAGCCGTCGATGGCCGGAACCCGGATCGAGTGCGTCGCCAGCCCGCTGCGTGGAGAACGAAAACGGACGAGGCCATAACCGGGGTAGCCAATGAGGCGGTAAACGGCGAGCGGGCCGAGGAAGGCGTAGCCTGGGCGAGCGTCATGGACGCGAGATGGACTTGCGCCGCGGCGAGGAGCATGGTGTCGCGAGCGTGAAGTTGGGCGCGGGCAGCGAGAACCAAGTTGTCGGAGGCAACGGCATTTGCCCAGACGTCTTCGAGGGGCAGCGAGGCCTGTCGATGCCTGCCACGTCCGCGGCCCAAGCGTAGGTCTCCCAGTGGTCGCGGGGCGGCACTCGCTCCGCCGGCTAGCGACGGTCCCGACGGGCTGTTCGCGGCGACGGCAAAGGACGGGCGAGCTTTGCGCAGCAGAATGGGATCCGAGCCAAGCGCGGCGTCAGCGATGACCTCGCGGCGCCAGCGGAGGATCTTGATGACGTTTGCTGGGGCGGCGCCGGGCGTTGTGGCCGCCAGCGGAGCGGCGGCGATACGGGCGGCGAGCGCCGGAGGCTCGGGCGGCTCGCCGGCGAGGAGGCGGGTATAGATGGTGACAACGGCGTCGCGCGAGGTTGCTGTTCGAGTTAGCTCGTCGAGAAACATGACGGCATCGGCGCCAAGCGGCGAGAGGGCATAGAAGCAGGCGACGGTGAGCGAGCGACGGCGCTCGAGCACG
>NW_013657592.1:10782-12697 GCF_000142905.1 Thecamonas trahens ATCC 50062
AGGGCATGACGATGGGTAAAGGGCGTCTCCGGGCGGTGCGGCGGCGCATCTCGACCTTGAGCTTGTGGAACCCAGCGGCCGAGTTTCCAGCGGCGCGCGCGCGAGTCGAGGGTGTGGGCCCGCCAATACGGCCAGACGGCGGACCACAGATTGCGCGAGTTGAAGGCGACGGCTGTGGCGTGGCGGGTGCGCGCCTCCGAGGCCGCGGCCGTGTGCCTGTGCCAAGCGGTAAAGACCCTGCGGAGATGGAGTGAGGACGCGGCAGTGAGGGCGTGCATGACTGCAGCCGACTGCTTGTGGTAGCGGTCGAGAAAGGCGTCCCACTCGGGGATAGGCTCGGCAAAGGTGGGGTGCGGAGCGCCAGCGCGCTCGGCGGCGCGCATGTGGGCGTAGCGGTACCACATGACAAAGGTAAGGCCAGCAAAGTTGACCGAGTATGCGTCGCGGAGGAGGACCATGGCGTGCTGGATGGCGGCAGCCCGGCGCTTACGCATCTGGACCCATTGGTACCAGTGCTGGATGACGTTGCGAGTGGTCCGGAGCTGGATCATGGCGCGAAAGGCGACAATGACCCTGTGGACCCGCGAGCCCGAGTCGATGGAGACGCCAGCAAGCTTGAACACCGGATTCGAGGCCTGCATGGCGAGAAAGACCTCGGTGCACTTGTACCGCTGCCGGTTGTAGACGACTTGAAACTCGAGGGCGCGAAAGGCTTTGGACATCAGCCGCAACCGGTTTGCCCGCTCCGAGACAACAGCCTGGACCCAGGCCGAGAAGACCGGGCGGAGGAAGGCTGCAGTTGCGGCGACGCGATCGTTGATGGCGGTTACCAGTTGGAGACGGCGAACAGTGGCCCGCCACCACTGCTGGATCCGCCGCGCCGCCCGCGATGACTTGGCAGTTCGGCGATGAAGGTCGAGGAATGCATCGATGTCGACGTCGACCGGCGGTCCGCTCCGCGAGCCAGCCGCGAGCTGCAGCCGCGCATCGCGGCCAGCCCTGAGGCCAAGCGCGGTGGCAGGTCGCCGGCGTGCGACAGCCGAGCTGGGCCGCGAGCCAGCACGGGCCGAGCCAAGCACCGACGCAACTTTGCGAACTAGCGGTGCGGTCTGAGGCGGGAGTGGCAGCGTTTTGGCCGAGTCCGGTGAGTACGGCAGAAGATCGTGAGGCAGCAGCGGCGACGGCGGTGGGGTCAAAGGTGGCTTGGCTGCTGCAGACGGGCGATTGCGGCGGCGCAGCGGCGCAGCACTCATCGGCCTCCTTCGCCCAGCTTTTGACTTGCTTCCAGCAGTCATTCGAGGCCCGCGGGCGTTTCGCGAAGCAGATATGGCGCGAGCAGCGACCGCAGGCGATGCCGGCCGAGCAAGCTTTCGCCCACCACGAGAGCGAGAGCTGCCAGCCTCGGCCTCTGCAGCTTTGCCGACAGTGAGCCTCGGCGATACTGCCGACAGCAGTTGTGATGGACGGGCGCGATGAGAGCGGATGGGCGAGGAGGTCGGACGCGACGAAGACGGAGACGGAGAAGGAGACAGAGGCAGTGACGGCTGACCGAGCTCAGAGCCAATGGTCACGGTTGTCAGGCGAGAAGGAGTATGGCGGGGAGGGAGGACACGGCGAGGACGGGCAGCATGAGGTGGCTGACTGGTATGCGGGAGTTGTGGGTAGTGTGGGTCGTTGGGGTCACGAGGGGATGTGGCCATGGCCCCAGGGTGGGTGGGGTGTGGGTGTGGCTGTGGCGGGAACTCGGGCGGGCGGCGTTGGCGCGCGGCGGGCGACAGGCGGTGTGGAACCGGGGGAAGCGGCATCGTACAGGGGGGGGGGGATCTATAAGGAATTGCGTGTTGGGGATGGGAAGGGATGGGTTGTGTGTGGGGGTGGGGGGGGGGGGGGGGGTCGGGGGGGTTGGGTTGTTCGT
>NW_013657591.1:0-7995 GCF_000142905.1 Thecamonas trahens ATCC 50062
AACCCTAACTTTTTCTGGGGCCCTACCCTAACCCTAACCCTAACCCTAGGGGGGGGGGGGGGGACCCTAACCCTAACCCTAACCCTAACCCTAACCCTAACCCTAACCGGGGGGGGGGGGCCTAACCCTAACCCTAACCCTAACCCTAACCCTAACCCCTAACCCTAAGGGGTAACCCTAACCCTAACCCTAACCCTAACCCTAACTAACCCTAACCCTAACCCTAACCCTAACCCTAACCCTAACCCTAACCCTAACCTCTTCCTCCTTGTCCTCCTCGTCCCCTAACCCTAACCCTAACCCTAACCTAACCCTAACCCTAACCCTAACCCCTAACCCTAACCCTAACCCTAACCCTAACCCTAACCCTAACCCTAACCCTAACCCTAACCCTAACCCTAACCCTAACCCTAACCCTAACCCTAACCCTAACCCTAACCCTAACCCTAACCCTAACCCTAACCCTAACCCTAACCCTAACCCTAACCCTAACCCTAACCCTAACCCTAACCCTAACCCTAACCCTAACCCTAACCCTAACCCTAACCCTAACCCTAACCCTAACCCTAACCCTAACCCTAACCCTAACCCTAACCCTAACCCTAACCCTAACCCTAACCCTAACCCTAACCCTAACCCTAACCCTAACCCTAACCCTAACCCTAACCCTAACCCTAACCCTAACCCTAACCCTAACCCTAACCCTAACCCTAACCCTAACCCTAACCCTAACCCTAGCTGATGCCTCATCAACCCTAGCCCCACTCCATTGCTTCCCACCGACCACCACTCACTCCACTTGCCACTCACTGCCTCCTTGCCACCCCTACCCATCGCATGCATGACCCACATCCACATTCCCACCCACCTCACCATACTCATCCTCCACCCCACCATGCGCATGGCTGTGCATGGGCGTGATTTGAGTCTTTGATGCTGATTCACAATCCCCATCGCCCCATTGACACTTGCCCGTGTCACTCGTTCGACCGAGTGGCATGTGCGGGTTGTTGGGTGAATGTCATTCAACATTTTCATGATTCGCCACTTGTCACTTGTTCGATTGTTTGACATTCCATTGATTGTCATTGATCATTGTCAATTGATCATTCGATTCCTTCTGCTTCTCTTGTTGTTGGCCGATCATGGTCTTTGTTCTTTGCCGTTCATGTTTCCACATGCTTTGTTGTTGCTTTTGTCGGCCTTCATGTTCTGTTGTGGTTGCTCTTGCTTTTGATGGTTGACCATAATTGACATGCATTCCCATTGATCATTCCTTTCGCTCTTATTGTTGCTTTGTATCATTATTCGTCATGCTTCAATTGTTCTTGACTCCCCTGTTTTCTTCGACCTTGACTTCCACATCCACCATCGGGCCTTGCTCACTACACTTTCGATTCTCATCTTTGTTGTCGGTTGTCGTGGTCAATAGGTGTGCATGCAATGTATTGTCGTGGTCATGGTTGATCTGCAGATCTGATCGATCAACCGCGCCCTGTCTTATCGAGCTCAACGTGTCCCGAGTCCATCCCATTGCCTGCCAGCCTTACGCAGTCCCTGTTGGCTTACTAGTATGTGTGCTGTGTAAGCCATGTAGGAGCTGTGGTTGTTGGTGTGGCCATCATCGCCTCGTTTGATGCCCGCTCCGGCTTTTCTTCATTTATTTCAACGTTCAACTCCATTAATGTCTGCCGCTCTCCTCCTGCCGCCCAAACCCCTCCACCCTCATCCCCCACACCCCACATATACCCATCAGCCGTATCATACCCACCTTTATCAATGCTCAAGCCCAATCGCCATACCCATCATCCTTCGCCCGCGACGCCACCCACGTCACGACCCCCCTCATCCCCCCCTACCATACTCATCACGTCCGATCACCACAAACCACCACCCGCACCCCCTAATCCACCACCATCACTATTATTCCAGCCACAACCGCCACCCCCATGCCTTGGCCATCCTCACCACTACCCCATCGTGCACCCCGCACTCGGCTTCCTCTTCCTCCTCATAGTCGTCCTCTCCCCGCCCCAGGTCACCCCCATCCTCACCCGCGACCCCGACACCGCCATCCGTCAACCATTACTTGCCATACTGCCCATCCGTCAACCAACAGCAGTCTCAAGCCACCCAGCCCTGACCCAGCCCCCATAGCTTACCCGCCTCGCCGACCACCAGCCACCAGCCGCCGCCCGCTCGTCCGATCGGCCCACCTTCATCACCACTTAGCTTCTTCCCACTACCAGCTACACAACCCTCGACCACACCCAAGGTTATAACTCACCGTGCACTATTACCAATACCAATATCGCTGTTGTCCATACCCATCGACCTCGGCTCACTTCCGCGTCGACTTGTTTGCCCTGGGTGGTTGAGCACGCCCTCGACCGCCCGACCCCGCACATGCCCCCCACCACACACATTGCAAGCTAAGCTCAATCTGATTTCACTACTGCCCTACTCCATGCCCACACTACCCCCATGCTCGGTGTCCAATCCACAGCTGCAGTATTCCGGAATCCGAGTTCTGCCACCTGAGGCCCAACTTGTTGGCCCTGTGTCCCTTCGATGCTGCTGACCCCCCAGCCCCGGGCCCATGCCCGCGGGTCATGCTCAGCGCCGAGCTGAGGGACGACGTAGAGGGGCACCAGCTCGGGGCGCGCCGCTGCCGGGAGCATGGGGAGCGTTGCGCGAGCCGAGTGGTGGCCGAACACGGCAAGCAGTCTCGTATGGAGTCGGGAGTCGAACGCATCCGCTCGCAAAGCGCCAAGCTCCATTTTACACCTTGAAATTCGAGGTGGAAAATTGCACCGGCGACAAAAATCGGCGTCAGGCCAACCCTTAGCAATAGCTGAGGGTCTGAGAAGGAGCAGTGCGCGCAGCAGTCAGACTTCCACCCACAACAAACGTTAAGCGCCCAACCATGCATGGGAGAACGCGCAGAGAGGGGCGGCCATGCTGGCGTCACCCTTGGAATAGCTATCGCCCGATAGCTATCGCCCGCACACGGCATGCAGTACCGCCGGGGCTCGCCACTACGCCCCCCTCCGGCGCTACACTCAACTATAACTCGACAACTCCGCTCTTCTTCCAACGGACGTGAACTGAAACCTTTGCCATGGTACGTCCCCCCCCCCCCCTCCCCCCTTTCCCCCTTCCTTTCGCCGTCTCCGTGTCGTGCCCCGCGTAGCACTTACAGCGCCGTCCCCCCCCCGCCCACAGACCGACTCGAACAACGTTTTCGCCGGGTACCCGAACGACGTCGTCCGCGAGGCCCAGGCCGACGTCGACCTCTTCAACCGCGTGAATGCCGTCAACCATGTGGTTATTCCTCATTCTGTGACAACCCTCGCCGCCGTGCATAACGGCCACCTTGCCCAGCTCCGCCTCGGCGTGTGCCCTGACGACTGGCTGCTCGCGCGTGACGGCTCGTGGGAGCTCATCGCCAACGCCGACGCACCGTTTGATACCTCGGTCTGGACTTTTGCGCCGCATAAGCCTGGCGCCCCTCCGGCCACGATCTTTGATGCCCTGGGTCGCGACCCGGTCGACATCTTCACGGAGAACAACCGTGCTGCGCTCCAGCGTTCCCTCCGCTCAATGTTTGGCTGCCGTGCTCGGGGTATGCCCGTGCCCGAGCCTGAAGCCCTCCAAGCGTACCTCGCCGATCGCCTCGCCCGCGTGGCCGCCAACGCCCCGCTGACCCCGCACCGCTTCGACCTGCTCGTCTGCTCGTCATCCATTGTATTTGTCACTTTCGACAACCCGAACCATGACCTTGTGCCCGAGTCCACTACCAACCCCGTCGTCTTCTTCGCCTCGCGCGAGGTCGGCTACCTCCGACTCGTCCCCCGGGCCGGCATCATCACGCCCCCGCCGACCGCAGCGCTCTTCGCTGAGTACGCGGACGGCCTGGTTCGCGTCACACCCAGCACTCACGTCGTCTCCATCGGCGATACCCGGCTTTTCAGCGCAGGGGATGCGAGCCGCGAAGAGCTCGCTTGCCGCGAGGCCAGCGCCGAGCTTTTCGAGTACGCCGAGGGTGGCGGTGTCGACACGTACGCTCTTCAGGCCCACGCGCGTGGTCTCGACGCCATCGCTACCTCCATCGCTGACGCTCGCGGTCTCTCAAGCCGCAAGTTCATCGTCATCGGGGAGACGGGTGCCGGTAAGTCGACCGTCATCAACAAGCTCCTCGGCTCTGGCCGTTGCCGCCTTCTTCCACAGTGCAAGTCTCCTGGCACGTCCACCACCTTCGTCCGCACTGACATCTCCTACGCCCCGGACAACTACTCGCTCGACGTCACCCTCATTACTGCAGACATGCTCCACGAGGAGGCGCATGCCTACGCTGCCATTATGGCTGAGCGCCCGGACGAGCAGGACCAGACTCCGGCTGATGCCGCTGTCGTCTCGCGTGTTTCTCGCCTCTTCCGCGGCGATCCGGCCGGTCGCATCTACATCGACGCTGTTTGCAACATGGTGGCGTCCACGAACAACGCCAACGACTGCGACAACGACGAAGAAGACGTTGCGGCCTCCTCGAGCACGCCTGCGTCGTCCTCTTCTCGCTCGCTCACCTCTCTGCTCGCCGACACGCAAGCGTACCGCGAACTCGAAGACCTTCGCGCTGCTCGTCCGGCGCCCATCATCTCGGGTGACGTCAACGACATCGCCGCCGCCCTCCTCGGCGATGACGTGCGTCAGCTTCTCATCCACCGGGTGGTCATCACGGGGCCGTTTCCGCTCCTGGCCTCAGGCGCCACCATTGTCGACCTCCCGGGTCTCAACGACGTCAACGCCGCGCGCCATCGTGACGCCATGGCTGTGCTGGACGCTGGCGGCTGCCACGCCGTGTACGTCGTCCGCGGCGGCATCTCGCCCACAGCGGCCGGCCGCGACCTTGCTCACCTCATCGCTGCCGCCCCTTTCCTCTCGATCACGCTCGTCGCCACGCACATCGACAGCAAGTACAACGACATCATGGACGAGATCGGAGATGACGAGCCCAACAACGTCGCAGCAGCTATCGCCGTCTCCAACACCCTCAACGCCATGCGCGATCTCTTTGGCGACGGCGTCATGCCGACGGTCAACGACGAGCTCAGCCGCCATCCTGACCTTGTGCCCCCCGTCTATTACCACGCCGTGGCTTGCGCGGGCATGCTCGGCTTGGCTCGCGAGTGGAAGGGTATCGATCACCTCTCCCTCCACCTTTCCAACATCGTCGCAGCCGCTGACCGCCGCATGGCTGCATGCTCTGCCCAAGCGATGCCCGCCTCGTCACTGTGTCCGCCGAGCTGGCTGGCCTCCCTGTCGACATGCCCGTGTCGTCCGATCCAAAGGCTGACAAAGCTGCCGCCGCCATCGTAGACGCCATCGCAGGTGCTGTCGCCGCTGCTGGAGAGGCCTTTCGTCTCCTGCAGGCTACCGACCTCCCGAACGTCACACGCACTGGCCAGCAAGCCGCGACCGCTGCACTCACCGCCATCAACCCCGGCTGGCCAACCGCCAGCGAGATGTGGGCATCGGCAAGGCGCGACGGCGAGTACGCGGCATATCCTGTCGCCAACCAGACCGCGGAACTTGCCCGCCGCCAGTCCGGCCCCGGCCAGGCCGCCATTGATCTCCTCGCCGAACTTGGCCGCTTGGTGATGGCCCACCGCGTGGCGATCTGCGCCGCTGCCGTGGCTGCCGCCGAGGCTGTCGGGGCGCCCGAAGACGACCCCGCCGCCAGCTCCTCTGCTTGTGGCGGTGCCGATGGTGGCGACGGTGATGGCGACGGTCCCGTCGTCTCCTCGTTCCCTACTGTCATCCCCGACGTCCGGGCGGCGGTCGAGAGCAGCCTTGACCGCTGCGATGCCGCCCTCCTCCGTCTCCATGCATCCGTCACCCGCGTTCCGACCCTCGACGCGGCCCGGTCGCAGCTTCAGCGGCGCATGTCGGCCGATTACGCGCATTGCGCCCAGCTGTGGGGCCAGGGTGTTCAACCCTCTTATCGTGCTGTGGTCAGCGGCGCGCTGGCGCGCGCTGCTGCGCGCGAGATCCCCACGTGGCTCTACGAGCTCGTCGCTCGCCGCAGCACCGCCACCTCGCTCGCCATCGACGACATCATCGCCAACATCAACGACGTGCCCGCCAACATTACCACGGCCATTGTTCGCCCGTCCATCCGTGGCTCTCACCCGGGCGTGCGCGCCGCCATCGAGCTCCTCCGTGCCGGCATCGGCTATGTCGGCGAGGGCGTGCCCGACGCAGATCTCGCGAATCAGTTCGAGGCCAGCTTCGACGGCACTGCACTCCAGTGCGAGTACTGCCACGACCTTCTCGCCGACCCGCAGCCGCTTGCCCCCTCCCGGACGGGTCGGCGCACTTCTACTACTGCCGCGCGTGCATCGCTGTCTTTCCCTCCCAAGACCGCAACGTCCTTGACCAGCACACCCAGAAGTACGTCGACCCGTCCACAGTGGAGCTTTTCGCGGGCGAGATCCCGCCCGATGCAGCCATCGACGCTCTCCTCGCCGCCCCGGCCGGCCAGGCGTGGCTCGCCTCGCAGCACGCGGACGAGTTCCGGCGCAGGCGTCTGGCGCCCCTTCCGGCTTTCTCCGACAACTCGGCGACTCTGAACACGGACGTCCACGCGGTCAGTGCCGCCCTTGCCCAGCATGTCCTGGTGGACGCGGCGACCATCGCCGCCGCCATCAACGCCCTCGCCGCCCAACGCGCAGCTGGCCACAACGACCGTCTCGCTCCTAGCCTCTACCGCCTCTTCTGCCTCGCGCTCGCCCTCAAGCGCGCATATGTCAACGCCGCCGGCATCGACTCGGATCTCGAAGCTTTCCGTGTCGAGCTTAATACCATGGCCGTTTCGTTGCAGCAAGTCAATGCCACCGCGCGGTACGTCGTGCCTCGTGACGTCGTCGACGCCCCCGTTCTGGACCTCGACGCCGCGTAGCTCGTCACACCGTCACCGCCTGCACGCACCATCTCGATCACAACCGTCGACCGCCCTCCACGGTGGCCGGCAAGGAGCTCGGTGCGGCGCGCACGCCTCGGCACCCCACATCGTCGGCCCCCCTCACCCGGGGCCGGCAAGGAGACGCGCGCGCACAACCGCTACACCAACAAACAACCGTAACTGACTTCATTTCCCTCCCCTCTTCCCCTTCCCACCCCCCTTCCCCTTCTTCTTCCTCGGCCCCTCCGCCCGATACTTGGGCCCGCCCTCCCACCGCGGCCCAGGCTCCCCAACCACAACCCCGCCGCGCCGCTTCCGCTTGCTCTTGTTCCGCCACACGCCCCACCCTCCCATCTCGCCCATCACGCCACCGCTCGGCCGCGCGATGACGAATCCCGCGAGCGACCGGCTCGACTCGCGCGCGCCGTACACCACGTCGGCGTCGGCCGCGCTCGCAAACGCCACCACGGCCTCGCGCTCGCCCGGCCGCGTCCGGATGCTCACCACCCGCACGCCGACCGAGCCCACCACGTGCGGCAGATCGAGCGGCAGCGTGCTCTCGCCGTCCGCCGCCACGCTCACCACGAGCGCCCGCGCCGCCGCGTCGTCCACGGCCGTCACGCCCCGCGGAACGGCCGCCGGCCGCGCCACCAGCGGCGAGAACACGGCGAGGTGCCCGAGGCGCGGCACGTACGAGACGCCGACCCTCACGTCAAACGCCCACCCGCCGACGCCCACCCCGCACCCGCGAGCACCACCCCCGCCGTGCGCCAGCGCCGCCGCCCCGTCCACCCGATGCGCCACGCCCGCGCCCACCGACCCCGCCCCGCCGGCCAGCCCCACGCCGTTGCCCACCACAAACCCGCCGCACGTCACCACCCACGTCGCCGCTCCGTCTCCCGGCCCGCCGGTACTCGCACACGAGCGGTCGGCACACCACCTCCCGCCCCGGCCGCGTCCCACGGGGAGGAACGTCCGGCATGCCCACGCCCGGGCGCGCTGACGAGGACAAAGCGCGGCGGGGCGAGGCGCGA
>NW_013657591.1:9223-11078 GCF_000142905.1 Thecamonas trahens ATCC 50062
CCACCGACACCCGACGCTGCCACCGCTCTGGCGCCGGCAATGATCAACGGCAGCAACGTGTGCTACGTCCATGCTGTCCTCCAAGCCCTCCTCGGGTCGCCGCGCGTGTACTCGGCCGTCGCCCGCCTCTCCACAATCACGCCCACCCTCTCTCCAGCGGAGACGCCGACACTCGGCGCGTTCGCCTCGCTCATCCACGACATTGAGACGGCCCAACCGGTGGCCGCCGGCGTGGGCGCGGCGCTCGAGCCGGTCTACTTTTACGGCCTCATCGACGCGTTTGTGGCCGCCGCGCTCGGCGACGCCGACGGCACGCAGACTACGCGGCAGCACGATGCGCACGAGTGGTGGACGTTCCTCCTCTCGTCGCTCGACGACGAGCTGCGCCGGCTCGACGCCGCGCCCGTGGCCGCCGAGCTCTTTGCCGGCACGCTCGTGTCGCAGCTCGCCGGGCCGACCGGCCCGCCGTCGGTCACGCGCCAGCCGTTCCTCGTGCTCATGCTCGACCTCGACGCGGCGCGGACGCTGACCGACGCGCTGGTGGCGGCGATGGAGACCGAGTACGTCGAGTACGTCGACGCTGCGAGCGGGACCACGCACACTCCGTGCCGGACGCCCTCGTTCGGCGCCCTCCCGCCCGTCCTCGTCCTCCAGTGCAAGCGCTTTGTCTTCCACCGCGCGTGCCGGTCACGGACCGCACGCCGCGGAGCTACACGGGCAAGACGGACGTCTTTGTGGGGCTCGGCGCAACGAGCGCCGACGCCGACGTCGCAGTCGAGGTCGAGCTTGGTCTCTGGTTTCTCGCCGAGCTCAAGCGGCCGTTCGACCGGCTGGCGGGCGGGGGCGGGAGCGCCAAGGACCAGCTCCTCCTCGAGGTTGCGGCGTATGCGGCGTCGCGGGAGGCATCACGCGCCGAGGAGGCTCCGTGGCGTCCGATGGTCGGCGTCGTGACCGACCTCTTCCGCGTCAACGTGGCGTTCGACCTCCCCGACTCGGCGTGGGACGACGGGCCGTGGCAGCTGGGGCTGGGCACGCGCGTGGTGACGCCGGCGGCCGAGTACGTGCGCGTCGTGTTGGGCGCGCTGGTCCTCGCGTACTGGGACGACGTCAGCGAGGGCGTGCGGGCGGCAGCCTCTGCTGAAGGGGCGGCGTCCGTGAGCGCCTGGGTGGAGCGCCTCGTGGCGGACGAGGACGTCGACGTCTTTGCGCGCGAGGACGGCTCGTCAGACGATGAGACGGAGGCTGACGACACGGCACCCCGGCCACGGCGCGCGCTCCGGTCGAGCGCGACGCGGTCGAGCGCCGCGCCGACGGCTGCGTCGAGCAGCGCCCGGGCCTCATCGTCGTCGCACGGCTCTGGTGCGCGCGCAAGCCAGGGGAGCGTGGAAAAGCGCTTTCAGCGCGTCGCCGCGACGCGCGAGGCCTTGCTCGAGATCGTGGGTAACACAATGGCGAGCCGGTAAATCTGTCCGCCAGCCTCTGCGACATGCTCGACGATGATCAGGTGCGTGAGCCTTCCCACCACGCCCGATCTTCAGCTGGTAACACGACTTGCCGCCCACGACGGGGCGTACTTTGCCGCGGCCATTGCGACGGCTCAGGCGGGCAAGGCCGCGGCGGACGCGCTGGCCGAGGTCCTGCGCCTGCTCGCCAACCCCTGCCTCGAAGCTGTCGCGGCGAGCAAGTCACTGCTGTACGCGGCACTGGCTGACGATGCAGACGGCGTCGTGGTGCCCGTGTGGCAGGCGGTGGTCATCGACTACGATCTGGCGCGCTCGACGGGCCGAGCTCGCCGACATCAGGGACCACGTCACCATTGCCACAGACAACGTCGCCGCTCTCAAGGCCGACCGCG
>NW_013657590.1:0-8017 GCF_000142905.1 Thecamonas trahens ATCC 50062
CGCGACCGCGACCGCCGTGGCCCGCCCCGCAAGCGCCGCGGCTGGTAGCCATAGCTTTGCTCATCCTGTATGGTCATTGCAGTGCGCAGTCGCCGATGTCTGGCCTGACTGCTTGCCGTGGAAGCGCCACTCGATGCCGCTCGTCGTCGCGGAGAAAGCGAACAACCTGCTTCTTGCGCCCGTGACCGAACGTCAGCGTCTGCCTCTTGACATTGACTGTGGCGTCATGATCCGTCATAAAGTCAAGGCCGAGCAGGAAACCGATCGAATCGTTGTCGATGATTGTTAGTGGGTGGTGATAGACCTTCTTTCCGATGGCGATCGGCGCCGACGCGATGCGGCCCACAATCCGCGCTGAGCCGACGCCCACCGCAACGCCAGCATACCGCGTGTCGACCTCATGCAACAGGCCGGCGTGCTGGACCAGCGCCAGAGAGAGCACAGACGACTCGGCTCCAGTGTCAACTAGCGCATCGATCCGCCGCCCATTGACCCGCGTCTTGATAAACAAGATCCGCAGTCGGGTCAGACTCTTTTGCATTGCATCGGCCTGAGCCTCTGCCAGCTGCTGTTGGATCTGCGCACCCTCAGCTTCGTCACCTGCCCACAGCGCGTCCTGCGGCTGCGGCCGGCCGCACAACTCGCATGCCTCGGCGAGCTCGGCATTGAGAAAGGCGCAGTGCTCGCAGCCCCAGACGACTTCGTAGGACTCGGAGCCCGAGCTCGAGTCCAAGCTCGATCGCGACTCTGTCGCCGCTCCAGCCCGCGGGCGAAACCTCACCGCATCAGACGCATAACCGAGGCCATCAATGGCCTCAAACGCGTGCGTCATACTCCGCTTCCGGCCCTTGCGCGCCATCGCGTCCGGCAAGCACTCTTCACACGAGTGATGAGCCCGTCCCTGCTCCCGATCCTGCCTGCTGCCCCCACACGCCGAGCACTCGTAGACCGTCCCGCCGGTGATCAGGCACCCACACTCATCACACACGTACGCCACCAGCAGCTCTCTACGGCAGTGGCCACCTGACGATGGCGAGGAGGAGGAGGAAGAAGAAGACATCGATGATGATGACAATGATGACGATGACAACGATGAGCTGTCGGAAGACGACCGTGACTTTCGTGATGTCGACGATGACGCCGATGACCGCGAACGTCTCCGCCCGCTCTCAGCCCTAGGCATGCTCCACAGTAGCCAGCCTCGACCCGCCGGCGCCCTTCTCCGCCTCGTTTATGCCTCACACTCGCTGACCTTGTTGATGGAGACAAGTGTATCACTCGAGATACTCGCTGTCAGCCTGTGTGGAAGGGCTCGCTCCTTTCCCTCCACGACCATCTATGTATCTACTCGTGCACTCCCTCGAACAACCGTTAGAGAAGCAATCATTAGTCCTCACCCCCCTTACCCTACATGAATGACAACACACAACCCTCTCTTTATCGCCCCGATCACAGCACCCATCCCCCCACACATCACCCTCCTTTGCCCCGATCACATCACACATCCTCCCCATGCATCTCCATCACAGCATACCCCCCCCCCTCCCCCCCTACCGCCCCCATCACGGCACACATTACCCATCATCTGTACACACTCTCTCGCACACTACACATACCCACACGTACCCTCACCCCCACACCTCCTTTAATCATCTCCCACCCCCCCCCCCCCCCCACCCCTCCCTTCCTCTGCGTCCACCACTCCATTTCTCCCGATCACCCGTCACCGAATTGGCGCCCGTTACCCTTCCCCTCCTCCTCCCTCTCCCTCTCTCCCTCCACACCTCCCTCCCTTCCTGCCCTTTCTCACATGGAAGGCAGTCTGGTGCTTTCGGCTGAACTCGGGGGCCACACGGACCGGGTCCGCTGCTTGGCATGGGCTGAGTCGACCGGTGCTCTGTGGTCGGGCTCACGGGCTGGTTCGCTCCATGCCCACGCTGCGACGCCTCCGCATGAGCTGGTGGCGGAGATTGCCTTGCCGAACTCGCGCGAGGACAGAGGCGCTCGGCTTGTCGGGGTCATGTCGCTGGCATATGTGGCGAGGACATGCTGCATGTGGGCCGGGGCGGCGTCGGGCGCCGTGGCTGTCTATGACGTCGAGTCGTACAAGTGCCTTCATCTGCTCTCGGGCCACACAGCGGCGGTCAACAGCCTCCTGGCCAAGGCCAAGTATGTGTTCTCGGCCTCGTCCGACTTCTCCGTCGGCATCTGGGACGCCACAAAGTACGAGCCACGCCAGTTTCTCCGTGGCCACTCCAACTGGGTCCGATCGCTCGCCCTCACAGGCCTCCATCTTTGGTCTGCAGGTGACGACGGCACCATTGTTGTCTGGTCCTCCACAGGCGAGCGGGTCTCGGATCTTGCTGTTGACGACCCGGTCCACGCCCTTGTCTACACAAAGTTCAACACTGTATGGACAGGCACGTCCTCTGGCGCCATTGTCGTCTTTGATGTCACCTCGCACGCCTGCGTCGCCTCGCTGGAGCCGCTGGCCGGCTGGATCACATCACTCACAGCCACCGACCTCCACGTCTGGGCAACCTGTTCCGACGGCACGCTTGCGTTGTACAACGCCAAATCCCGTGTCTGCCTGGCCTCGATTTCGGCCGGCTGTGGCGCACTCCTTGCTGCCATCCCTGCCCCGCTCACCGCCCACGACCGCTCTGTCGGCACCGCCTCGGCCTGGCTCGCTGCCGCCGACGCATCGGTCACGTTGTGGTCGTGGCTCTCCGATGCTGTCGCTGAGCGCACCGCCAAGGGTGTCATCATGGCGCCGCTTGCTCTGGGCGACCTTGCGTCGTCACCCAACTCGGGCTCGCCGCCGCCGATCCCGTCGGTGCGCCAGTCGTCGCTCCGCGCCATGGCCGCCTCCGAGGCTGCCCGCGAGGCTGCAGAAGCGGCGCACGCCAACGCTGAGGCCCGTGTCGCTGTCGCCAACCGCGAGATGCGCTCGCAGCTGCGGGCCGTCACCCAGGCTCACGCCATTGAGAAGGATGGACTCACGACCCGCATCGAGCTGCTGGAGCGTGAGCGCCACGAGCTGGCTTTGCAGCTTGCCGCTGCTCGTGAAGCATCGCCCAACGAGAATGTTGATGTCTCGCAGGCTTCATCGACCGACGACCCCGAGTCGCTCGCATCGCTTGTTGCCACGCTCAAGTCGCTGCGTGGCCAGCTGCACGTGGAGCGGAAGCAGCGGGCGGCCAAGGAGAAGGCCATGGCCGTCGCCGCGTCGACCGCGCAGGTTCGTATTGCCCAGCTCGAGTCCGAGCTGGAGGACGTCAGAACGACAGGCGCGGACACCCGCGCTGCCGCCGCTGCCGCCGACAAGCAGCTCGAAGCACTGAAGCTTCAGCTGGCGACACAGGTGGCCCGTGCCGACAAGGCCGAGTCGGCCGCTGCCGCCCTCCGTAAGAAGCTCCGTGCCGCCGAGTCGCGTGCCAAGGCGCCGTCGCGGAATGAGGCCGCGGCTGCTGCTGCTTCCGCTGACCTCCGCGAGCGGACACTCCGGGCCGAAGCCACTATGCTTGAGCTGAACAAGGACAAGGCGACACTGGAAGAGACCAACGCGGAGCTGGTTGCCTCACTCGGCGAGTTGAGGACCAAGCTCAAGACTACTGAGCAAGCTCGCCGCGCTGGCCTCCGTAAGGTCGGCTCGCTGACCAACAAGCTGGACGAAGCAGTCACTGCACGGGCTGATGTTGAAGCCAAGCTTGCTCACCATCGCAAGCTTGTCAACACCATCACGGCCGCCACCCACGATGCCGAGCATGAGATCCGCGCTCTCGAGGCCCAGCACCACGCTGCTGTCGCCACCCTTCAGCACCAGCTCGACTCGGCTCAGACCGCCATCGACGACCTCGAAAGCCAGCTTCACACGCTGCAGCTCGAGCGGACTGCGACGACTACTGCGTTGCAGGCCAAGGCTGACGCTGCCATTGCTGAGCTTGGCTCTGAGCGCAAGATGCGCCGCAGGGCTCAGGCCGAGCTGGAGAAGCTGCGTGCACACCAGCTGGCTGTCATGGACTCGGCTGCACTCGAGGCTGAGCTGACCCAGACTCAGGGCGCGCTTGCGGCTGCAACCTCTCAGGCCAAGCAGGCGCAGGACCGACTCGCCGTGGCCGAGCGAAACCTCGAAACGGCTCGCGGCCGCGTGTCTGCTGCCCGGGACGAGGCCGAATCACAGGCTCATGTTGCGCTCAAGCTGCAAAAGGCACTAGAGCACGTCGAGCGCGAGCGCGAGCAGCTGCAGACTGCATTGGCCACCGAGCGCGACCGTGCCACAACTGCCGAGGCTGCGGCCGCCGCGCTTGGCGTAGAAGTCGAGCGCGAGCAGGCGCTGGTGGCTATGGCGTCGTCGCAAGGCGTCGGGGTCAAGACTTCGCTCATGCACGCCAAGGACGATGTCGTCGCGCTCCGCAAGCACAACGTTGCTCTTGCGGCGCAGCTCGGCAAGCTCTCGCAGTCAGAGGCCGACGCGACGCGCGAGGTCTACTCGCTCCGTCGGCAGGTTGAGCAGCTTCAGGCCCGGTTAGAGGCCGAGACCGCGACTGCTGAACGCGACCGCGTATCAGCCGCGACCCAGGCCCACCTGCTTGTGGCGGACTCACAGGCGTCGGTGACGGCGGCGCAGCAGGCTGCCAGCCGGGAGAAGAGCCGCGCTACCGCTGCCGAGGCGCAGCTCGCCGTCTTGCAGGGCCACATCTCAGCCATGCAGTCGGGCCACGCCTCACACTTTGACGGGCTCGAAGGCAAGCTCGAGCGGATGCGGATCGAGCTCGAAGCCGCAGAGAATGAGCGTGACGCCGCATTGGACGAGGCTCGGTCGGCGACCCACGAGGCCAGCGTTGCCAGGAGTCGCATGGCTCGGATTCGCGACGATCTCGAGGCTGCCCGACGCGACGTGGCTCAGCTGAAGGATGACTTGATCGACGCACGCACTGCCCGCGACACCTTGACCGAGCGGGCGCAGATGCTTGCGGCTCAGCTGGAGGCTGCGTCATCACGCGAGCAGCTTGCTGCCGACCGCAGTGCCGAGCTGGAAGCCCGTATTGAGGAGATGGAGGCCGAGCTGCGGCGCGAGCGGGTAGCAGCCGCCGAGGCCCACGGTGCGCTCTCGTCGCTGGCGGCCGATACGTCGGCGGCGTCGTCGACGCGGGCCGCGCCGGAGGTTTCTGCCGCCGACATCAACGAGCTGCGAACTGGACTGGCCAAGGCAGAGATGCGCGCGTCGATGGCGGAGCGCGACGCAGTCATGGCCAACCAACGCCGGAACGAGCTGCAGCGACAGATCGACGAGCTGCGCCCACTCAGCACCAGCACCGAGGAAGAGCTGCGACGCCAGCTCAACTCGGTCAATCAGATCCGCGGCGAGCTCGAACAAGCCAACTTTATTCTCCGTCAGAAGCTCTCAGACACAGTATCCAAACGCGAGCTGTTTAAGTCGCAGCGCGACGCGGCGCGCTCGCATCTGCAGGAGCTCTCGCGCACGCCGTCGCAGCGGCTGGTGCCGTCCGCAGCGTCCGCGAGTCACGCATCCGAGTCTGCGTCGGACGACAGCGCTTCGCTGGCCACTGTAGAAACACGGAGCGTTGAGGCAGGTCGGTCTCAGCTCGACTCGTCCGTGTCTACGGACGAGGTCGATGCTCGGACCGCTGATCTACATCACCACAAGGCACTGTTGCGCCAGCGGACGACCGAGCTGGAAGCGCTGCGTGTCGAGTACACGAGCCGTGTTCAAGTTGACTCGTCCAAGCTCGAAGATCTGGAGATGGAGCTCCGCAACGCGCGGGCGACGGTGACCGCCGAGCGGAACCGCAACGCGCAGCTCGAGCAGCAGCTCGCTGACGTGGTGGCGCAGAACATGCGGCTGCGGCGGCTAGCATCGGTCGCCGGCACAGGCATGTCGCTCTCGTCCATGGATCTGTCGTCGGTCGATGCCCTCTCGGACGGCTCGGTGGCGACTGACGAGTTGGACGTGAGTGATCACGGCGAGTTTGAAGAGACGTAGCACAGCATTGAACTAGGAGACACGCGTAGCTACGGCGGTGCCAGCCACGCCTCGTCGGCGACGTTGGCTTTTTGGGTGACGGTGCTGTGCTTGGCGGCGTCGATGCCACGAACCATGGCCGAGAGCGTCTCGTTTCGGAGCGCTGGGAGGAGAGTCGGGTCAAGGGCCGGATACTCGGGCCGGGCAAGCGCCGCGAGAGTAGCCAGTGTCTCGTTGTGCTCGGGCGGCTCACTGGCGGGCGTGGAAAGGTCCCTTGTGGCAGCGAGATCAGCGTTCGACATCATGAGGTGCGAAGTGAGGAGTGTGGATCGGTTGCGGTTGAGAGCGAGCTCGACCGGGTCGAGGATGGCGGCGGCGGCGCGGCGCTGGCTGCGGACCTGGCTTCTGTGGTCACGGAGAGTTGAGGCGAGGTTGACGACCTCGGGATCGAACTGCCGTGAGCGGGCATTGCTGGCAACACGCGGGTCCCAATCGAGGCAGAGTTGGCACGAGCTGGGGTCGAGGATGCCGAGCTCAATGAGCTCCTCATCAGTAACGTGGGTGCGGACAAGGCCGAGGAGTGTTTTGACCCGTGCCTGGGAGCGCGAGAGCTCGGTACGGAGGCGGCGAACGCACAGATCCTTCTCGGTGAGCACAACTTGGGTGTTCTGCTTTTCGACTTGAAGCGTGTGGATGGTGTCCTGGAGAGCGATGATTCGCTCGTTGGAGGCTTCGCCCTTGGGCAAAGCCGAGATCTGGAAGGCGGCTTCTGCGGCGAGGGTCTTGGCCACCTGAAGCTCGTCGTTCTTGGAGTCGAGCTGGGTGCGAGCATCGGTGAGTTCGGCCTCGGTGCGGGTTAGCGCGCGCTGGAGCATCTGGATCATGCGGATACGCTGCTCGTCCGAGCCGGCGGCAGCCTTGCGGGTCCTACGGGCGACTGCCTCGTGCTCCGTGAGGAGGGCGGTGTGCTTGGCGCGGAGATCGCGGGCGAGCGTCTTGTTGACTGCCGCCATGTCCTTGGCACGGACCTCGCGAGCCTTGGCGGTCTCAATTTCTGAAGCCGAGCTGGCCAGCTGCTCCTTGAGCGCCATGATGACTCGCATGAGGTGGCGCTCGCGGGCGGTGACCACACTCCTCATCATGTCATCAGCATCATCGGCCTGGCTACGCTGGCCCTGCAACGAGTCTACGGCCGAGGCCGGTGAGGTCGGTAAATTGTCTGCGGCATCTGCGGCAGCATCAGCGTGGGCCATGAGCTTCCATACCAGGGCGTTGCGCTGGGAGTCTGCGGCGACGGCCGCGTCCTTCATGGCTTGGATGGTCTCCTCCAGCTCGACGATGCGGACAAAGAGCGCCTCCTTGGAGAGACCGTGATGGAACGAGTCGGGATGGAAGGGATCGGCCGAGTTGGCAGCCAGCCGCGCGCCCTCTTCACGGAGTGGAGCGTCGGCGGCCTGCTCGCGACGGAAGCGCGAGTGCGGGACGCCGCCGGAGGCCGGACCCTTCACCACCGGCGGCTCGCCGTCTGAAAAGACCATCGACTCTGCACGGCTAAAGGCCAACGAGTCATTGTAGTCCTGAAGCGAGGCGAGTGAGTGCGAGAACTCGCCAGATCGGGCGCGGCGGGCCAGCGTGCGTGCGGTGAGCGGGCGAGGAGCCTTTGCCACCCGATCCGGGCGGAGGAAGATACCACGGTAGCCACCACGGGGATGATTGACACCAAGCGGAGCGTCGACGTTCCGACGAGTGTGAAAGTACCTTACGCCGTGAACCGATCCGTCGTTGCGGCCACGAGCCTCGTCCAGCTCCACGCCCAGCCACTCGCCAGGCGCAAACTCCGTCTTCCCGCGGAAGCGCAACGTTCCCCTCAGCTCGCCGTCGACAACCACCCGCATACCCAGCACCAGCACCTCCTCCTCGTCCTCTACCTCTCCTTCTTCGCCTGTCTCATTCTCGTCCTGCTCGGCTTTGGGTGGTATCGGTGGTGGTGGCATGGATGATGCCATGGGTGAGTGGGGAGGGGGGGGGGGG
>NW_013657590.1:8433-10096 GCF_000142905.1 Thecamonas trahens ATCC 50062
TTGGGGGGTGAGGTGAGGTGGTGGCGTGGTGGCGCGAACGGACTCGGTCCACTGTGGGGGGGAGGAGGAGAAGGGAGATACGGTAGGACGATGGTTTAGCAAAGGCGCTGGATTAGGCGGCGTGCTGGTGAGCAGCGATGCGGGCCTCGAGCTCGGGGCGGAAGTGGCGGATGAGGCCCTGGACGGGCCAGGCAGCGGCGTCGCCGAGTGCGCAGATGGACTTGCCCTCGATCTGGTAGGTGATCTCCTCCATCTGGTCGATCTCTGCCGGTGTGGCGTGGCCAGACTCCATGCGCTTCATGGTCTTGGCGAGCCAGTCGACGCCCTCACGGCACGGGGTGCACTGGCCGCACGACTCGTGCTTGTAGAACTCGGAGAGGCGCGAGATGCACTTGATCATGTCGGCCTGCTTGTTCATGACGATGACGGCGCCAGTGCCGAGGCCAGTCTTGTGAGCGATGAGGTCGTCAAAGTCCATGAGGGCCTCCTCGCACACGTCCTTGGGGATGACCGGGACGGACGAGCCGCCGGGAATGATGCCCTGCAGGTTGTCCCAGCCGCCGATGACGCCACCAGCGTGGACCTCGATGAGCTCCTTGAGCGGGATGGACATCTCCTCCTCGACGACGCACGGGTTGTTGACGTGGCCAGAGACGCAGAAGAGCTTGGTGCCATGGTTGTTGGCACGGCCAAATGAGGAGAACCAGTCACCGCCGCGGCGGAGGATGGTCGGGGCGACAGCGACTGACTCGACGTTGGAAACGGTGGTCGGGCAGCCGTAGAGACCGACGTCGGCCGGGAAGGGCGGCTTGAGGCGCGGCTGGCCGGGCTTGCCCTCGAGGCACTCGATGAGCGACGTCTCCTCGCCCACAATGTACGCGCCCATCGAGCGCTGGACATAGATGTCAAAGTCGTAGCCCGAGCCGCAGGCATCCTTGCCCAGGAAGCCCTGGGCGTAGGCCTCGGCGATGGCGGCCTCGACCGCGTTGTTCTCGCGCATAAACTCGCCGCGGAGGAGAATGACCGCCTTCTGCGCGCCCATGGCGTAGCCGGCAACCAGGCAGCCCTCCAGGAGCTTGTGCGGGTCGAACCGGAGAATGGCCGTGTCCTTGCACGTACCGGGCTCACCCTCGTCGCCGTTGACCACAAGGTACTTGGGCCGGCCGTCGTCGGGCTTGTTCATGAACGACCACTTGAGGCCGGTAGGGAAGCCGGCGCCGCCGCGGCCGCGGAGGCCCGACTTCTTGATCTCATCGATGATCCACTCGCCGCCCTTGGCCATCAGCTCCTTGGTCTTGTACCAGTCGCCGCGCTTGAGCGCGCCCTTGATCCCCTCGTCATGCTCGCCGTACAAGTTGGTGAAAATGCGATCCTCGTCCGCAAGTCCGCCGTACGTCCGCTCGGGCTCGGCGCCCGGGCCCGTCGCCGCCGGCCGCGCCGCTGCGGAGAACGTCGCCGCAGCCACCGTCTTGCCGACACGGCTCACCAGTGCCTGCACCGGGGCGCTTGCTCCTCCTACATCCAACCCATCTCCCCATGAGTCTTCCTCCCTCCTCCCCCTTCCCTTCCGTCCTCACCACCCCCCCTTCCGCTACCGCC
The DNA here is from genome assembly GCF_000142905.1 of Thecamonas trahens ATCC 50062. Classification (NCBI taxonomy): domain Eukaryota; order Apusomonadida; family Apusomonadidae; genus Thecamonas; species Thecamonas trahens. Next base: position 10,033 of record NW_013657590.1, read on the forward strand.
GTCCCCTCCGCTCCGGGTCGGCGGGATGGGCAAAGGCCGCCGACGCCGACCCGCCTCCCCCCGT
>NW_013657589.1:0-9634 GCF_000142905.1 Thecamonas trahens ATCC 50062
AGAGAATGAAAGTGAGAGAGATGGTGGATGAAAATTCGGTCACTTTGGCAAACGGATGCCACCTCGCATACTCGCAGACCCAGATCGCCATCTTCTGTTCCGCCATGTATGGTTTCTCTCGAACCGTTGACACCGACGACTGAGACGTTGTTCGCACCGATAAGCGCGTCAATGACCGCAGCGCGAGTGTCAGGGAGCGGGTAGTACTCGGATGGGTTAGGTGGCGTGTGGCATGGGTGAGGGGCGGAGGGGTGAACTGGGAACAATGGCCTGGATGCGGTCGGCAAGATCGTCGACCATGTCAACCACGCTGTCGCGAGCCGGGGAGTACGGAGCGAGGCCGCGCTCGAGGAGGGCGTAGAGAGTGCCGATGCGGGCGACTTTGAGCTCGGGCGTGAGTTCATCGTGTTCCCAGAGATCCGTGAATCGACGGTTGTTCGGGATCTGCGACGGGAAAGCCACCGCCATGTACGCCAGTAGAGGGTGGCTGGCATCCCGCGGGCCGTCACGCCATGCCGGCGACGAGACGGTCTCGAGCGAGAGCTCAGCGTCGGCAAAAACCGGAAAGACCTTGCAAGTCGGATCAGCGAGGGCTGCGTCGGCCTCTGCGATGGCGCACCGTGTGACGATCGAGTACTTTGAGACAACGACGACCACAACGTGTGAGTCACGGGCAAGCCGGGCGCCGTCGCCCCTCCTATCAAGCCACGTCGTCGTCCGCGGTCGCTGCGCCCATCTGTCGTCACCCGCTGGGGGTCGACTGTTGCCATGGTCAATCGCATGCTCGACATGCGCGAGGACATCGACGAGCTCTGCTCCATGGCGGAGGTCTCGATCGAGAAGCTTTCGGACGACGACTGGGCGCAGCTCAAGCTCGCGTACCCAGTCCTCAGCATGATCGACATGTCCTCCACCAAATCGCAGAGGGAGGATAATCGGCCCTCCGATGCGATTGTGACGATGCTGCATATGCGCTCCGGCATGCAAGAGATTATCTCAGTCCAGGCGTCTGGCGCGGGCACAGCTGCTTGAAGGCAATCGGAAGCGAGCTCAAGTACTTTGCCGAGCAAGACTCATCGCTAATCGCTTCCTCATTGACCCCGAGGTCACCCATGAGCAACTGCGAGAGTTTTATGGCTGCTATGCCAAGGCATTGTACGGCGACAGAACGACAGACACCTTGATCCAGCGCGTTCGCCGCGACGTGTGGGGCCGCTTTGCGAGCAAGATTGCGGTTGCATTCCATGACCAGCTTGCGCGCACCGAGAACGAAGCTGTCCCAATAGTGGTGGAGATCGCGTTTGCCCCAGATGATGCTCCTCGGCGCGCCTCTGCATCTGCGAACAACATCAGTGCCGGTTCATCAGGTGTGTCCGAGTGCGGGACTGAGCCGCCACAATGTGATGAAGTTGTGGACCTTATTCTGCAAAGTACAAGCGCCAGCTTGAGGCTGGCACTGGTAGTCGCGTTGGGTCCAAGAAGCCGCGCACGGCGTTTGTGCAGCAGGCGAGGCGCGGCCCTTCCGCGACTCTGCTAGTCGAGAGGTACAGCAAGGCACTTACTCAGGCCATCTTCGACTACAAGAAGATCTGTGTAACGATGTCGCCAGACGCGCGCATCCAGCTGATCCCCGCCCTGGCCCACACTAAGTGCCGCTACGGTGACGATGAGTGGATCCTCGATCGTATGGCGGCAACGGCGCTCCTTCGTTCGCTGCTGCTCTCCTCTGCTGCAGCTGCGAGCGTGGAACAGCTCATCTCGGTGGGCACAGATATGCTCACTCGTAAGCGCAACCGTCTTGACTCCGAAAGGATCGAGAAGATGGTGCTCACGCGCTGCTGGATCGGTATCGACCTACAGAGGAATATTCATTCCATAGGTCCAGGTATTCATTCCCGGCCAATATTTCGCGAAAATTTAAACACTGGTTGGTCCTCGAGGAAGCGTCATCCTACGACGAGGTCTGCCGCTCCGCCGCCCCATGGCCGGCCCCGAGGTGATCACAACCAAAAGGTCGTGTACACTCCACCCTATACCAAGTGCTGCACATATAACCCCTTGTTACGTCTAGTTGTAGCCATAGTAAGTTTCTCTTTCAACTTCCATGGCCAGCCCCTACCCCATCCATGGCCGCTCCACGACCGCCCCCCGTCCATTGGCCGGCCCGCACCAGCCTCATGGCTGGCCCCGAGGCTCTGGCCATGGGCGATCACATCCTCGGCCATACCAGAGTACCTGGACTCGTTTGCTTGGTAGTTTGCGTCCACTCGCTGCATGAGCCGAGCCTGTCTTCATCATGCTTGGGTTTGCCTTGCTCCTGTTGCGTTCCTGGGCGGCGTTGTGCGCGGCGGTCGCAATGTCGAGTTCCTCAGCAGTCTTCGCCTCGCTGGCGTTGGTGGCGTAGTTGTCGTCTTCGGAACGGGAATGGACAATGCCGATGCCGAGGACGGTGACGACGGCGGTGGTCGAGCGCGATGATGGCAAGAGCGAGGAGCGTGCCGATGAGGTCCCCGACTGGTGAGGCAGACGACGAGGCCAAAGGGCTGGACAAGGAGCAGGAAAGGAAGGGGAGGCAGAGGCAGTGGGATAGAGGATGAGACATTGACCATGCCTGGGACCTTGCTGTAGAGAACGGCCATGTCTGAACTGCAGCTACACGTGCTGCTCATGTCGGCCGCGACCGGCCCAAATTTTTCGCTGGAAGCGCGGGGCGACCTACGCGCACGGCTACACATTCCACTCATTCTGACGACGAACACAGTCATGGGCTACAAAGCATGTGGAGCTGGTATGACACGCTCTTCCCGTGTCTGGTTTTGGGTTGGGGTACTGGTGCTGCTGTTGTGCGTCCTGGTCGAGGCTGCGGTGGTGGGTGGCGGCGGGTTCGTGCCGTCTCAGCGACCCAACATTCCGCAGTGTCGGGCCGAACTGGCTGCGGTGGAGTACGTGGTGAGCATGGCAGCGAACGGTGCGAATTCTGTGATCGCGGCTGACATCGATGGAGATTGTGATCTGGACCTTGCGTCGGCGTCCTCACTCGACGACAAGATTGCGTGGTATGAGAACATCGACGGAAACGGGACCTTTGGGCCGCAGCAAGTGGTGAGCACGGCAGCGAGTAGTGCGCGGTCTGTGATTGCGGCTGACATAGATGGAGATGGCGATCTGGACCTGGCGTCGGCGTCGTACGATGACGACAAGATTGCGTGGTACGAGAACACCGACGGAGCCGGGACCTTTGGGCCGCAGCAAGTGGTGAGCACGGCAGCGGACGATGCACGATCTGTGATTGCGGCTGACATAGATGGAGATGGCGATCTGGACCTGGCGTCGGCGTCGTACTCCGACGACAAGATTGCGTGGTACGAGAACACCGATGGGGCCGGCACCTTTGGGCCGCAGCAAGTGGTGAGCACTGCAGCGGATTTTGCGCACTCTGTGATTGCAGCTGACATCGATGGAGATGGCGATCTGGACCTGGTGTCGGCGTCGTGGAATGACGACAAGATTGCGTGGTACGAGAACACCGACGGGGCCGGAACCTTTGGGCCGCAGCAAGTGGTGAGCACTGCAGCGGACGGTGCGCGGTCTGTGATTGCGGCTGACATCGATGGAGATGGTGATCTGGACCTGGCGTCGGCGTCGGGAAACGACAACAAGATTGCGTGGTACGAGAACACCGACGGGGCAGGAAGTTTTGGGCCGCAACAGGTGGTGAGCATGGCAGCGAACGGTGCGAATTCTGTGATCGCGGCTGACATCGATGGAGATGGCGATCTGGACCTGGCGTCAGCGTCGTCCTCCGACAACAAGATGGCGTGGTACGAGAACATTGACGGAGCCGGGACCTTTGGGCCGCAGCAAGTGGTGAGCACGGCAGCGGACGATGCACGATCTGTGATTGCGGCTGACATAGATGGAGATGGCGATCTGGACCTGGCGTCGGCGTCGTACTCCGACGACAAGATTGCGTGGTACGCGAACACCGATGTGGCGGAGAGTTTTGGGCCGCAGCAAGTGGTGAGCACGGCAGCGGACGATGCGTGGTCTGTGATTGCGGCTGACATAGATGGAGATGGCGATCTGGACCTAGCGTCGGCGTCTAGGGACGACGACAAGATTGCGTGGTACGAGAACACCGATGGGGCCGGCACCTTTGGGCCGCAGCAAGTGGTGAGCACGGCAGCGGACTTTGCGCACTCTGTGATTGCAGCTGACATAGATGGAGATGGCGATCTGGACCTGGCGTCGGCGTCGTACTCCGACGACAAGATTGCGTGGTACGAGAACACCAACGGGGCAGGAAGTTTTGGGCCGCAACAGGTGGTGAGCACGGCAGCGTACTGGGCACAGTCAGTGATTGCGGCCGACATAGATGGAGATGGAGATATGGACCTGGCGTCGGCATCGTTGCGCGACGACAAGATTGCGTGGTATGAGAACCTGTATGGCAACGGGACCTTTGGGCCGCAGCAAGTGGTGAGCACGGCAGCGGACGGTGCACGATCTGTGATTGCGGCTGACATAGATGGAGATGGCGATCTGGACCTGGCGTCGGCGTCGGCGGGGTCCCACCCCGTCTACGATGGTATGATTGCGTGGTACGAAAACACGGACGGGGCAGGAAGTTTTGGGCCGCATCAAGTGGTGAGCACTGCAGTGCGCGGTGCTTACTCTGTGATTGCGGCTGACATAGATGGAGATGGCGATCTGGACCTGGCTTCGGCGTCGGAGCACGACGACAAGATTGCGTGGTACGAGAACCTGTACGGCAACGGGACCTTTGGGCCGCAGCAAGTGGCGAGCACTGCAGTGGGCGGTGCGTTCTCTGTGATTGCGGCTGACATAGATGGAGATGGCGATCTGGACCTGGCGTCGGCGTCGGGGTTGGGCTTTAACGGAAAGATTGCTTGGTACGAGAACACCGACGGGGCCGGGTCCTTTGGGCCGCAGCAAGTGGTGAGCACGGCAGTGAACGGTGCGGTGTCTGTGATTGCGGCTGACATGGATGGAGATGGCGATCTGGACCTGGCGTCGGCGTCGCAGGACGACGACAAGATTGCGTGGTATCCCCGTTTCTCGCGCGGACCGTTCCATGTTTACGCAGCAACCACTCACACTTTCGAACCGTCGTGCATGTCGTTCAACCCGCTTGTCGTCTGCCTCTCATCGGCACTCACCAGTCTCTCGCGCTGCGCGCGCGATACCCTGCTCCTTCCACAAGGCCAGTACTCTTGCTTTCGTGACAAGCACCTGAACATAATTGGCAAGAGCATCATTCTCGCCCCCGCCGAATCTGGAACCGTCACCTTTGCATGCAATGGCAACGCGCTTTTTCGCCTCACTTCCACGCCCAACTCCCACACTGAGCTTGATCTTGTTGGCCTCCGACTCGAGAACCTCGGCAACAGCCACGCCACGCCGATTGTCGGCTCAAGCGGGTTGCGCGTCGAGGATGGCAACTCAATCCTCCGTCTCCGCAACGTTACCATTGATGGTGGATCGTCGCCTTCAACCAGCCACCAGCTGGACGGTGGGCGTGGTGGCTGTATACTTGTGACGGATGGTGCAAAAGTCGAAATCGTCAACTCGACCCTGACTCGCTGCACAGCTGGTAGTGACGGTGGCGCCGTGGCCTTGATGGATCCGGAAAGCGAGCTGGTGCTCAAGAGAGCGCGCATCGAGTTATCAACCGCTGGTACTGACGGTGGTGCCGTGTGGGCAAGTGCCGACACCATCGTCGCCATCACCGACGGGTCGAGCTTATCTGCGAACTCTGCCGGTAGCAATGGTGGCTGTCTAGCCGCACTGGCAGGATCGCAGCTTGTGGCCATCAACGCCACTTTTGTGGGCAACATGGCAAATGGCGATGGTGGTGCGGTATGGGCCGACACTAACACCATTGTGACTCTAGACGGGCTAGGCCTGTTTGCGAACTCGGCCGGTCGCGACGGCGGCGGCCTTATCGCCCTCTCTGGATCGCACGTTGCTGTCACAAACTCGGCCATCGACACAAACTCGGCCGGTCGTGACGGAGGCGGCTTTTCTGCGTCCGACAACACCCACCTCACGCTCACTGGCTGTTCTTTGGACAGAAACACCGCTGACGGTCTCGGCGGCGGCCTCTTTCTCTCTCCGTTCACCGTCGCCAACGTGTCGAACTCTGCCATCACCGCCAACACCGCCAGTTCTGGCGGCGGCCTTGCTGTATCCGCCGACCCCACATCGACTGCCAGCGCGGTCTCCGTCGTCGATATTCCCGCCACATCGCCTTCCTCCTTGCATGCCCTCCTCCTTGATGACACCACGATCGCTGCCAACACTGCATCTCGGGTCGGCGGCGGCATCTTTGTGTGCGGGGCCCAAGCCGCTGTCTCTGGTGACCGCTCGACCTGGTCCGCCAATGCCGCCCTCTGGTCGCCCACGACCCGCTCATCCGCCGATGCATTCGAGTGTGGCGGCGGGCCGTGGCTCGACACCAGCGCGGCTCAGCCCGGCCTCGGCTCGCCTGACATCCAAGGCCCACCCGCCACTCTCGCCTGGGCCGTCGAGCCTACACCAGTCGTCGAGGCCGGAGGCGTCGTCACCGGCGCGGTCCGCGTCCACGACGCCTTGGGTCGGAGTGTGGTCTACCGTACCACCATCGCGCAGACAACCTATTCCCCGTCGCCGGTGCTTCCACTGTTTGATCTGCCCGACATCCTGCTCGAGTCACCCAACGTGGCACTGCCTTCGGCCACGCTTTCCATCGTCGATGGCGCGCTCGTACCTGCCACCGTGACGTTCTCGGTCTCTCTCGTCACCGACGGCTCCGACCGCGGCCTTCCGGTGCCGCCTCTTCCAGGCTCGGTTGATGTTGTTCCCTGTGGACTCGGCCGCGGCGGCGTGACCGAAGACGGCGTCACCACCTGCGCGCCCTGCCTCGTCGGGTCCGAGTCGCTTGAAGTTTCGCTGGCCCCTTGCACCGTCCAGTCATCTTGCCCGACCAACACCCTCCGGCTTGCAGCCAACACAACCAACGAGCCTTGTGTGTGCGCGCCCGGCTTCTACACTCCATCGGGCCGGTTCAACGAGCCATGTATTGCATGCCCGCCCGGCGGTCGCTGCACGGGCGGCACAGCTCGACCTGTGGCCGGCCCGGGCTTCTTTCCGGACGAAAGCGACCCAACGCTCTTCCTCGCCTGCCCCAACCCCGATGCCTGTGCTGGCGAAGGTCAATGCCAGGCCGGATATGGCGGCCGGCTGTGCGCGCAATGCCTGCCCAACTACTATCGCCTCCGCGGAAAGTGCTTTGCGTGCAAGGCGGGCGTCAACACATTCGTCACGGTGCTTCTGGTACTGGCGGCGCTTGTTGTTGCGGCTGCGCTGGTGAGCTTCAGCCTGGCCGAGGCGGTGCGGTACAAGTTTGCAGCCGCCATGATCGGGCTCAACGCTCTGCAAATATCCGCCCTCTACGGGAGGCTCGAGCTCGACTGGGGTCCCGTTGCCGCGGTGTATTTTGACATCGCGTCGTTTGTCAACCTCAACCTCGAGCTCACCAGCCCCGAGTGCAGCCTGGCCTCAGGCGCCGACGCTTGGGTGATCAAACTGGTGTTGACGCTAGTCCTGCCAATCCTAGCTGCGGCCGCTATCCTGGTCGTCGGCTGCGGGTTTGCTGCTGGCATCACGATCAAGCTTCGGCCGGTCGCAAGCTACAGCCTGGGCCAGCTTGCCGGCGCATGCAAGCGCGCATGGTTTCAGAGCTTGGTCCTTCTTTACCTGCCGCTCACCGGCGCCGCGTTCTCAGTCTTCGGGTGCCGGCGCGATGAGGCAGGGAGGTGGGTGCTCGATGCCGATCCGGTGCGGAGCTGCTACAACTCGGCCTGGTGGACCGGGCTGTTCCCCATTGGACTTGCTGGCATCGTCGTGTATGCCGTCGCCATTCCTGGGTGCGTGGTGTGGGTGCTGCGCCGTGCGCGCGATCGCATGGAGGCGACAACCTTTGCAGCGCGATACGGGTTTCTGGTCGGTCGTTTTACTAGTTCGCACTGGTGGTTCGAAGCTGCCATCATGGCCCGCAAGCTCATGGTGGTCATGTGCATGACGTTCTTTTTCACTGACGAAGGCAAGGCCAACGGCGCGGTGTTTGCGCTGGTGGGCTCATTCGCCCAGCTCATCTATGCGCAGCCGTACGGTCGCTCCTTCCACAACGCACTAGCAGTGACGGTGCTAGCGGCGACCATGTCTGTGCTCTACGCCGGCACGTTTGATGACTACACGCTGCGGATGGTCGGAGTGGTCGTCGGAGTGGTGGCCACCATGGCCGCTATTGTCATCGGCAACGGCATCGATTTGTGGCTCATTGCGCGGCACGAGCGGCAAGCTGACGAAGAGTACTTTCAGAGCGGCGTATCTGATTTTGCTACTAGCGCTGCTACGCCGGTGGGCGGAGGCAGCTTTGGTAACGATGTCGAGTTGGACAAGGGTAGGCTTGGATCGGACGAGCCCGTCAATAGCCACTCCATCGAGATGTTCTCCGTCGGAGGCGAAGCCGATGACTCGATCTCGTTGGGGCTACATTCAGCAAACGCGCCATCAATGTACACCATTGATTAAATATGAATGCGTTGTCAGTCACCGAACCCACAAGTGTTCGATTCGGCTGTGGGCGGAGGGAGTGGCGGGTACGGCGAATGAGCCTGAAGATTGATGTGGGTGGACGAATTGAAGAAGATGCAATGGTGTGGGTGTGAGGGATGACGGTGGAGGGGCTTGGGCGGCGAGGGCGACGAGGGCGGATGGGAATGGATTGAGATGGACGTTGATGGAGACGATGGCTTGGGATTGGAAGAGAGGGCAGACCACTGCACTCTAGCCCATCACTGCATTGGCTATCGCTTGCCCTTGCCCTCTCTTGTTCTTCCTTGTCTTGGCCAGTCCGGAGGTCTCGTCGTCTGGCTCGGTGGTCGGCGGCAGGGGCGGCTGGCGATGAGCAGGCCGGCGGGGGCTGTGATGAGCAAGGCCGGAGGAAGGAGGGGAGGATTGGGTTGGAGGGCGGACTGGTAGGCATTGACAATGCAGTGGCTATCTCTATGTATAGCCTCCAATGCCCTGTCGATGGCTAGCTTGCTCTCGGTGGTGCCGGCGGTGGTCGGTCGGTGGCAAGCAGCAGCCGGTCGGCACCGATGCTGTTGACGGAATGGCGTCGGCTGATGTGCGTATCGGCGCACGTGAAGTGGGTGGCTATATTTGCAGGGGTAGTGAGTATGTGTGGTGTGGGTGTGGTGGTTGTGGGTGGACAGGTTGGGGAGTGGGGGTCGGAGATGGGCCCGGGGAGGAGGGGTCAGCAGCATCGAAGGGACACAGGGCCAACAACTTGGGCCTGAGGCGGCAGAACTCGGATTCCGGAATACAGCAGCTGTGGATTGGAAACTGCGCATGGGGGTAGTGTGTGTATGTAGTAGAGTAGTAGCGAAATCAGATTGGTCATATCTTGCAATGAGGTTGGTGGGGGGCATGTGCGGGGTCGGGCGGTCGAGGACGTGCTCAACCGCCTAGGCAAAACAAGCCGACACGGAAATGAGCCGAGGAAGATGGGTGTCGATGACAGCGATATTTGTACTGGTGATAGTGTGAGGTGAGTGATGACCAGTTA
>NW_013657588.1:0-9611 GCF_000142905.1 Thecamonas trahens ATCC 50062
GCCTCTCTCCTCTTCCCCTCCCCCCCCCCCCCCCAACGCAAGTAGACGACAGAGACGACTGTGCTTGGCATGTCACGTGAGAGCCGCGGAGGAGGAGAACGGCGTGGACCGCGTCGTGTGAACCGCCTTCTTTCGTCGTATTATGGTGTTGGAGAAGGAGACCGAGGTGATGGTGGTGGTGGGGATGGACATGGTGGACGGGGGGGTGACCCACTTGATGTCGATGCCAAGGCCTTTGATGCTAAGCAGTATGTCACCTCCTTGCTCAACACCATGACTCTGGACAGGCTGCTGGACAAGAATGATGCTGTTCGTTCAGGTACGTGCTCACGGTCGCAGCAGCGGGGGGTATGGGCAAGGGGACAGGGGGGTAGGGGGAAGGGGGGGGGAGGGAGGTATTGGGGATAGCCACTTTCATCGTCATCGTCATCGCCATGGCCACTGTCATCGCAGTCATCGCCATGGCCACTGTCATCGCAGTCATCGCCATGGCCACTGTCATCGTCATCGCCATGGCCACCGTCATCGCAGTCATCGCCATGGCCACTGTCATCGCAGTCATCGCCATGGCCACTGTCATCGCAGTCATCGCCATGGCCACTGTCATCGTCATCGCCATGGCTGCGGCCAAGCACGCCCACACACACACACACACACACACCTCCCACACTCACACACGCACCCTTTCCGAAAACCGCGCAGAGGTATCCGAACTCGACGCAAGCATGCAAGAACTGGTCAACGAGAACTACACAAAGTTCATCACCGCCACAGATACCGTGCAAGAGCTCAAGGGCAAGATGGAGTCAATGGACACAGAGCTGGCCGGCTTGCAGGAAAAGATGGACCACATCGACGGCCTCTCAAACGCCATCGACGCACAGCTCGCCCCAAACCGCGCAGACATCCACTCGCTGGCCACAGCCTCAGACGGCCTTGCAAAGCTCGTCTTTCTCCTTCGTCTCCCGGCCCGCGTTCGCAAGGCCCTCGACCTCGCCGCATACGCCTCCGCCATCTCCAGCTTTGTCCGCTACATGCCCGTCCTCGAGGCCCACGCTGACATGCCGCGCATCGGCGCCGTCCTCGCCGCCATGCGGCTCCTCGCCGAGGAGACAAAGTCCGCACTCCGCGCTCAACTCGCACGCGCTTCCTCCATGGACGAGCTTGGCTCCGTCATGGACATGCTCATGGACATGGGCGAGTCTGTCGACAACCTCCGCGCCTCATACCTCGAGAAGCAAAAGGAGGCCCTCGACGCCCGCCTCGAACGCCTCATCGCCTCTCTCCCCGACATTCCTACCCGTGAACCCGGCGACCCGCCGCCACTCGCCGCCTACCCGCTGCCCGACGCCCTCGACACCCTCCACTCGGGCTTCCTTCCTCCACTCCTCGAGTTTGCCGCAGCCTACCGCGCCCTCTTCCTCCACAAGCACAATGCCGCAGGTGCAGGCTCGCACGGCCTCGTCCACGTCGCACGCTCCGTCCTTGTCCCCTTCTTCACCACACTCAAGGCCCTCATCTCCCAATATGTGCCCACAGGCGTCCTTCTCGAGGCCCTCGACAAGATCGCAGACGACATGGCCGTCCTCGCCCGCCGCCTCCCCGAAGCCGCCATCGACGACCGCGTCGACGAAGTCTTCTCAAAGGCACTCCACGCCCACCTGGACGGCGTCTTTTCCAAGCTCCGTGCCTCGCTCCTCAACGCCGTCGACGCCGCCGCACGCTCACTCGTCCCGCTCACAGACCCGGATGCCTACCGCCCGGCCCTCGACTCCGCCCTCGCCTCCATCTCCGCCGCCCTCGCCTCCTCGCTCTCCTCGCTCCGCCCGCTCCTTGGAGCCTCACACCCGGGCATCCGCGACAACGTCGCCCTCATCACATCCTCCGCTCAGGTCAACATTCAGCAGGCCCTTCTGTTCATCGCCGACGGTGTCCGCTCCCGTGCCGCTGCTGCAGCCTCGTCCTCTGCCCTCGCCGCTCTCGCCGCTCTCGCCACTGCCCTCGCAGACGACCTGCTGCCCTCCTTTATCGACCGCGTTCTCGCCGTCCTCTCTGTCCCGGTCCACGCTGCCATGCTCGCTGCAAGCCCGCTCGCAGACGACCTCCGCGCCACCGCCACCTCGCTCGCTGCCCGCTTTGTCGACATGACCGCCTGGGAGCTCTCACTCCCGTGGCTCGCCGTCGTCGCAGACCCAGCCGCTGCTCCGTGGCTCGTCACCGACGACGATCCACTCGGCCCCTCGCCGCTCGCCGCTGCCGTCGTCTCGCGCTGCGCTGCTGCCGCTGCCCTCGCCGCTGCCGCCTTTCCCGACAATGCACCCACTCTGGCCGACCGTGCCGCAGACGGCGAGCTCGTCGACTCGCTCGCCCCCTCGCCCGCCGGCCCCGGCCGCGGTCGCGCCGCCTCGGACTCGCACCGCCGCGCCGCCTCGGCCTTTGAGTCCATGACCCTCATGTTCGAGGAGACCCTCAAGATCGGCGCCCTCCACCTCGAACTCCGCGCCTCATCCGTCATGCTCGGCATCCTAGCTCGTTTCACCAAGGCCTGGGTCGAGGTCGTCCGTCAGCTCGCGCTCTCGCGCGGTGCCGTCCGCCAGCTCCAGCTTGACATCGCTTTGCTCGCCGCCGCTGCCCCGGCCTGGATCGACGACGGCCGCCTCATCGCCGCCCTCTTCCGCGACGTCCAGCTCTCGGCCCAGGCCCGCTCCCGCGACGCCACCCTCCTCACAGCAGACGACCTCGCCGTTCTCCTCGGCTAGTTACCCCTCTAGCACGCTCGACGGTGGCAGATAGAGCATCGTCACCGAAGACACCTGCGGGCCCACAGCAGTGAAGAAAGCATGCGCCAGTGCGGGCACCTTAGTCGCCACATACTCGTCGATCGTCGCAAGCTCCGCCTCACTCAGCTCGCCCGACTCTGCCTCGGCCGCAAGCGCGGCCCGCAGCGCAACACTCAGATCCTCGTACCTCGCCGACGCCCGCCCTAACACGTACCGGCTAAACACTTGCGAGGCCACAACCTTCGCCGGTAGCGCCATTAGCTCCAACGGATCGTCACTCGCAACCCCGTCTGCTGCCAGCCGGATCGGCTCGCCGGCCTCGCTGCTGCTCTCGCCAGCCTCGGCTGCTTTGACAACCGGCAGCGCGGCCTCGGACCCCACCCACGTCAGTGTCGCCGGGCAGAGCAGCTCAAACGGCTTGTACTCTCCCTTGTACTGCATCTTGGGGCACGAGTCGACGTAGTACCCGAGATAGTAGTACTTGAGCGACGGCAGGTGCGCAGAGAGCGCCGCTGTCAGTAGGATCTCCACCTCGGCAGACACCACGCCGAGCGAGAGGTGCGCCTGGTCCGGATCGTAGAAAAAGTACACCGACGAGAGGCACGCCGGGAGCACGTCGAGGACGGAGACCGCAATCAGCTCCTCGCCCAGCCACCACCGCATGTGGTACGAGCCATACCCGGTCGGCGGCGTCGTACAGAACGAGAGGTAAGGCGGCGGCCAGGCGGCGCAAAGGGCTGCAAAGCCGGGATGGCTCGACTCGGCATCGCTGCGGATCGGCGACGACACAAGGAACCGCTCAAATGCCGCCTCCGACACCTCATTTTCCTTCGACCCGTGCACTGCCATCTGGTACTTGCGATAGAGCGCGTGCGTCGGGCCGTGGACCTCGCCATCCCGCGACAGCACAAACTCGAGCCGCAGCCCGGCAGCCGCCAGTGCTCGTGGCCGCGACGGACACGCCGCCCGCGCAGGCGGCGGAGGCCACACCTCCTCCTCCTCCTCCTCCTCCTCCTCATTCTCCGCACCTCCAGGACGTGCCGGCCCAGCCACACCCCGCACAAACCTCGCCATCTTCTTCCGCTGCGAGCGTGTAGCAAACACATCGGCCGCACGTGCTCGGATGGTGTACAGCTTGCAGCACACGTCGGGCGTCACGTGCGGGCGGTAGCAGTAGTACCCCGAGCGCCGCCACCCGCGATCGATCAGCTCCTGGTAGTCCTCCGCCTCGCACGTCACCGGCCACATCCCATCCTGCATTCGCTTGCTCTCGCCCTCGCCCTCATCCCCATCGTCACTCTGTCCATCATTGCCATTGACCACATCGCCGTCATTTCCGCCATTTCCGCCACTATTTCCGTCGTTCCCGCCATTGCCACCATTCCCATCATCCACGTCGTCGCCGTCGTCCCCGTGCCCGTCGAGCACACCGCCAGCACTCGCCAACTCCTCCTCAACCACCACCATTGCCTCGGGACCATGGTCCTCGCTTCGACGACTTGGCCCGGCAGACGCGGTCTCAGCATCCTTCGCCTTGCAGTAGCCACACGACGACAGCTCCGCCCCAAAGGGCACAGCAATCATGGCTCGTCGTGATGTCATGCCTCCCTCTCTCGCACAGTCGACTGTCTGCCGTAGTCGTCGTACCGAGAGCGTACCTGTGCCCGCACCCCAATAATGCTGCTCACCCAGCTTGGGCGAGAGAGACTGACCGAACTCGGCACTCGGCACTCCATCCTTACCTCACAATCAGCCCGATCGACACCATCTCTTCCCACACAAATCGGATTCACCTGCCCATCCTTCCTCTGCTATGACCATCGGCGGTGATGATGTCGTCGAGCTGGCGTCCGTACCCACAAGCAATACCACCGCGATCATGGTCCTTCTCATCATGGCCGCGAGCGCGGTGGCGCTTGTGCCCAGTGTAACGCGTCTACACAGGCTCGCCTCCAGCCTGCTTGTCGAGCGCTACCTCGCCGTCCCGCCTCAGATCTGCCCATGATGACCGCTCGCGGTGGAATGACTTGGCCTGGTGCGCCGCATCAAGGGGTGCGAGGAACTCTCCAACTGAGCGGTACCGCAGGATGTCGATGCGTTGATGTTCTTGAGCTCGACTGTCATCACATTCAACCGATTCCTCTACCGCTCGGTCGGAAGAAGCTCGTCGAGCTTGCACTCGCGGTAAACCATGGCGTCGCAAAACCTTGGCAATGTGATCGGACGGGCTATTCTTTTCTATGTGTGTTGCAGATTGATGCCTGCCTCGGACTTTGGCATCGGCTCGTCTGCCGCCCGTTCACTCAACGCCGGTAGGCGGCCGGGCATATCTGTCTCGTTTGGGAGATACAGCACACATCAAGACACCTCGTGCACATGGATAGATAGCACGTGGTTGGAAGATGGTAGAGATGTGGCTTTTGGTTTGTGTATGTCTGAGATGATCAATACGATGAGAAGATGGTGTTCCATGGAACACCATCTTTGCTCTGTTGGCTGATCACTTGTCGATCGCAAGCAAACTATCCACACAACCGGCTCACAATCCACAAGCCCGTACTTTCCATCTTTTGCACATGTACAGATAGCCCATTACATTCTCTATAACACACGATCCTTCGATTCTCCATACACCCACTCTACGTCACATTATCAGCCGATAACCCGTGTACACCATCGAGATGCCCACCACCCAACATCAAACCGCCCCCATCCACCATCCATCGCCCTAGCTCCCTCCTCCCTCCTCCCTCCCTCCTTCTCACGACCTGTACCCCACACAGTCACACACATCCTCCCCCCCCCCCCCCTACTACCCGATTGGAGGCACCCAGCTGTGGCGATATCCAGCTTGCAGTCCCTAAAAAAAAAAGCAAGAGTGTGACACGCACCTCCCGTCCCCCCCCCCCCCCTCTTCCTCGGCCTGGCCGAAGGCGACTCTAGTTGCACCCAACTGGCGAGTGAGGCGAGCTCGTCGACGGGCACTTGGCTTACGAGAAGGAGAGGAAGGGCGAGAACAAGGCGGGGAAGAATGCTGTCCAAGCGGACAGACATGCGGTTCGACTTTCGTGATCCCAATGAAGGAACCATTGCAAGCGAGTCATGGGAGGCAGAGCAGGGGGAGCGAGCTGGGCGACAGAGGGCCACCTTTGAAGCTGCCTACCTTCCGCATGTCACAAAGCATAGACTGTTGCACCTCAGACAGTTGGTCTCTGTACGTACACAAACACCACCGTTCACTTTTCCCCCTCTCAATCGCATACTCTCACTCACTATGGCCCTATCCCCCCCCCCCTCGCCTCCGCGCCCGTCCGCCCGCCCGTCCGCCCGCCGATCTGCTCGCCCACCCCCATCTGCTCATTATGTCCATCCGCTCACCCCGCAGCCACGGTTCCTCAAGCGTAACTTGTCGTATGTGACCGAGGTCCGCAAGCGGCAGACGACGGCGGCTGGTGATGGCGTCGAGGGCGTCAAGCAGGATGAGGCGGCTGGTGGCGGCCATGTGTCGACCAGGCAGTGGAATGAGACGGTGACGAGGCTGGATGAGATGGGCAAGGTGACGGTGAGTCTTGTGAGCATCATCGATGCGCCTAGCGAGCTGGCAGCCGAAGCGAGCTCAGGCGCTACCCGGGCTCTTAAGCGAAGCTCCAGCTCCAAGTCGAGAGACAAGGTCGGGCCAGGCCCGGTGGCTGTACTCTCGCTCTGCCTTTTGACCAGAAACGGAGGCGGCGCCCAGCCGATGGCCACCACGCAGGTGGAGGAGGAACATAGCGCTCCGGTCAATCTGGCGAGGACAGCGCGAGTGACGTCTGGCAAGCGGTCCAAGCCGGTCACCTTTCGCCGCCTGGTCTCGCTCAACGACGACGCCGATGGGGCACAGCTTGTCATCTCTATCTACCGCTCCGCCGAGGCTGCCGACGCCAGTCACGCCTGGCAAGGCTCCAATGAGAGGAGCAAGTTGCTTGTGCTTGATCCGAGCGATCAGCGGTGGAAGGCTCAGCATGCCAACACACGGGGTATGACGTCACGCAAGCGGAGCAGGGCGACGGCCGAGAGTGAGGACGGCTGGTGGTCGGGCGCACTACCTTTGGCGGATCCCGAGCGCGGAGCTTTTCTGCAGAGTGGGACGTACGCCTTGCGGTTGGAGGGCCCGGGCGCTGATGTGGGGCGTGCCCCCCCGGCCGTCCTTGTCCGTCTTGACTGGGCCACGGAATCGGTCCACACCACGCAGACGCGGCTTGTGGGCAGTAGGCAGCGGGTGGGGCTGCGCAGGGCACCGGCACTGGTCTCCTCGCCGTTTATGCTCATTCCGCCCATCGAGTGGCGGTTCTACCTCGACGAGAGCATGCGGCTTCTGCAGCCGCAAGTCGTCAACTCGCTGACCTGCGCCCTGTGCGGCGATGCCCACGCCGCCTTTCCTGCGCTGTACATGCATGTGGTGGTGGGCCACGGCGACGAGTTTGGCTTTCAGCTTGAGCGAAGCCATCAGGGCGGCGCCACCATCCACGTTGTGCCTGTCGCGCTCGACAAGCGGACGCGCGACGAGGTGGCCCAGGCGACGGCAAGCAAGAGCTTTGCCTTCTGGCGGCCGCGGTCTGCGCGCAGACTGCGCGGCCGCCAGCCGCTGCACTCGTTCTCGATGCTGATGGAAGGCGCCGGCCGCGCGACGCCCGCTGAGGTCGCCGCGCTGGTCGCGCCCATGTCGATGGGCAAGTTTGAGGAGGCGATGGAGCGCCGGCCGCCGGTGGCAGCCACCATCCAGCAAGAGTTCTTCACCATGCCCGAGTACTCGGTCCTCCCGCCCGAGGCTGTCGGGTCCACTCAGCGCGAGCCGGTCGACAACCGCTGGCTGATGGAGAAGCGCGCCGCCGCGCTCCGCGAGCTGGGCGACGTGAGCGAGACGGAGAAGACCTTTATGGCTCTGTGGAACACCTTTGTTTCGCAGCTTGAGGTCCAGCTCTCCGACGGGCGGCTCGCGCCGGCTCTCTTGGTTTTTGTCAAGGAGTGCGCCCAAGAGCTGGTCGTCGCCAACCTCCGCAACGCGCTCGTTCTCCACTGCACCAACCTGTGGAACCACGGCGCGATTTCTGCGAGCGACGCGACCCATGCACTCGAGACCTACGATCAGCAGGCGGCGGCAGTGCTCTGCGCCGAGGGTGGCGAGTAACACTAGCGGGTTTAATGTTAGAAGAAGTACTGCATGCGGAAGTGCTTCTTGTTGTTGTTCCGCTCGCCCTGTTTGGTGTCAAAGGAGAGCCGGGCGTAGTTGTTGGCGATGGTGCCGGCCGACTTGCCGACCTTCTCCACGTGGCGGGCGCCGTGCCAGCCGAGAAGGCGGTGCTCTGCGGCGCGCTGCGACGCGATGAGCGACTCTGACTTGTTGCGGACGATGGGCTGCTGCTTGTAGTAGCGGTTGAGGGCACGGTGGCCGAGGGCCTTGCCGTTGGGCAGGACAAGCTCCATTGTCTCCGGGTCGTAGCGGGCGGGCTCGACAGGCGACTCGAGGAGCTCGAGCTGGGCCTCGGTGAGCGGCTGCGAGGGGTCGATGCCGTGGAGGGCGAGCTGCTGGGCGTAGTACGCCTTTGCGTAGTCAAAGTACTCTTCATACTCGGTCTCCACGCCGGTATACGCCATCTTGCAGTGAACGCGCGCCCGCATGTGCGCCTGCACTGCGCGGACCGAGGTGAACGCCTTGCCCGAGCCGTCGCAGTGAAGGCAGAGGCAGAGCAGCGAGATCTTGCGCCCGAGGTAGCGGAGCAGACCTGGGACGTCGACGCAGTACTCGGCGTCCGGCACAAAGAACCCGTGCTCGAGCCGCATATGCTCCAGTCGTGCCTCGACGTCCGGCTCGAGGTGCTCGCAGAAGAGGCAGGCGTCGTCGTCGAGAATCTCGCCGTGGCCGAGGGCAAAGGAGACCAGCGACTCGACCTCGTCCTCGGCGTCAAACGAGAACGAAGCCACGTACCGGATCACAAACTCACGAATGAGTTCCTCGTCGCTAGCCTCAACAGGACGAGCGCCAGGCCAGTGCCTCGCGCGCGGCGCGGGGGAGGACTCACTCGCCCCTGGGCCAGCAGCATCGGGAGCATCGGCGGCGTTGCTAGTGTCCATGGCCACGGGGCCATCCTTCCCTGCCTTTGGCGAAACGGCAGCAGCAGGCGCCATCGCCGGGGACGGCGAGTCGAGCTTTCCAGGGTTTTCCCCGCGAGCAGCCACGGCTGCGGCCTTTGCCTTGTGCTTCTTGGAGGAGATGTGCTGATGATAAGCAGCCTCTGATGCGTACTTCTTCTTGCAGATGGTACACTCACCAGTGTAAGCCGCTTGTTCAGCAGCAGCAGCAGCCTCAGCTTGAGCATTGGCTTGACGAGAACGAAAGACAGCAAGTGAGACACAGGGCATAGCAAGGGCCTTCCGCTGGAGGTTGTATCGGTGCCACTCGGTGCGATAGTGCGAACGTTGCGCCGCAGAGCTGGTGAAGCCCACACGGCAAGCAATGCAGGTAAAGGTGGGTGCGGCAGCGGATGATGACGACATAGTTGAAGGGGAGGGAGGAGTAGGGGGTAGGGGTAGGGGGTAGGGGGTAGGGGGTAGGTGGGTGGGTGGGTGTGGTGGGTGTGGGTGTGGTGGGCGAGGGGTGTAGGTCGCAGAGTGATGGAACGTGAGGCGGATGGATGGGACGATGACGACAGAGGGAGGGAGGGAGTGAATGGGAGGAATGGGTGGCAGGGGGGGGATGGGGGGATGGGGATGGATGGGGATGGGGATGGGGATGGGGATGGGGATGGGGATGGGGATGGGGATGGGGATGGGGATGGGGATGATGGGGATGGG
>NW_013657587.1:0-3870 GCF_000142905.1 Thecamonas trahens ATCC 50062
CCGGCCCGCCTCCTGGTGGTCCGCCTGCTGGTGTGCCTGGCGCGCCTCCTGGTGGTCCGCCTGCTGGTGTGCCTGGCCCGCCTCCTGGTGGTCCGCCTGCCGGCGTGCCCGGTCCCCCTTCCGGCGGTCCTCCTACCGCCGCCCCATCGCCTCCGCCTGCGGCTGCACCCAAGCCGGCGCCTTCGCCGCCCGTTACCGTGCCATCACCTACTCCCTCGCCGCAGCCGTCGCCGCAGCCGTCGCCGCAGCCGTCGCCGCAGCCGTCGCCGCAACCCGAACCCGCGGCGGAGGAGACGCCGATGCTGTACTACGACGAGGCCGGGAACCTTGTCGATGCCGAGGGATTCCTTGTCGACGAGTTTGGGACTCGTCTCGAGGGCCAGGGCGAGGAGGCACCAATGCTCTACTACGATGAGGCCGGCAACCTGGTTAACGCCGACGGCGTGCCTGTCGACGAGTACGGAACGCCGCTTGCTGATGCTGCTTCTGCGGCGGCCGAGGCACCTGCCGACGCCGACACCGAGGGACCGATGCTGTTCTACGACGAGGCTGGCAACCTGGTTAACGCCGAGGGCGTGCCGGTGGACGAGTACGGCACACCGCTTGACGACGCTGCTGCGGCTGCCCCGGCAAGCTGGAGCGTCGGCGATGCCGTTGTTGCCATTTACGCCGACGACGGCCAGTACTACAACGCGTCGATCACAGCCGTCCACGGCAACGGCACCTTTGACGTTCTTTATGTCGACTACGGGACCGGGGCAACCGTGACCGAGGCCGAGATCGCGTACCCGGCCGAGTAAACTCTACGCGGAAGCCAGACTAGCCAAACACCTCGTCCATGTGTTGGAGCACAAAGTGGACGATGGCGTGCTGATGGCGCAGATGCTCGATCATCGATGCAGCAGGCGCAGCGCCGGCGGTGCGGTGCCAGACCTCCTCCTGTGCTCGCAGCAGTGCAGGGCCAAAGATGATGGCCATGTTAGACGAAATCATCATGTTGTGATCCGACTCGGAGCAGATGGCCGCAAAGTGGTCCATGACAAACCTAAAGGTCGCGGCGTTTCCTGGTGGCAGCTGCGCCAGCACCTGTCGCAGCGCACACGCCGTCGCCGCAGGCGCTTGCGGCGAGTGCGCCGCCATGACCTCGATGAGATCCGGGTAGAGCCGCCAGGTCAGCAGCGGCTCCGGAAGCTCGAGTAAGAAAAGCTTGAGCACAGATGCAATGGCATGTGGGTCTTCGTGAACAAGCTCGTGCAAGTCGCATGTCTGGGCGTCGAGCCGCAGTGCGAGCTCGAGCACCTTGGCACGCGGGGCGGTCTTGCGGTAGAGGCCGATGACCCGCATTCGCTTGACTTTGGAATCCTCGAGAAATTGTGCCACACGGCGGACAACCAGCGGAACGAGCTGGACGTTGCCACCCGCGTCACGAGGGTATCGCGCCAAGAGCAAGTCGAGCCCGACGCCGATGCATCGGGTCAGGGCCTGAGCAGCCGCCACGTCTGAAATCCACGCGTCTTTGACAACTCGCGATGGGAACGCCAATTTGAGCTTGTTCTGCTTTGAGCTCCGTCCGCCCTTGGCGTAGACGATGCGGACAACGTGCTCGTCCTCGTCGATGGCGTCGTCGACGACGTCTGGCAGCGGCGGCACGTGATCGTCGTCGGACGGGTCCATGACAGTAAGGTCGACGTCGCCGAGATCGCCAGCTGTCGAGTAGTATGCCGCCAGGTCCGTCTCGTCCTCGAGGCTCATGACAGTTAGCGGGACGGTGTCGACCACCGCGACTTCACCAAGCGGCTTCTTGCCCTCGACTCGCTTGGTCTCATTCTTGTAGTAAGCAATCGTCGAAGTGGTGAGGACGAGAAAGGCCGGAACCCACTTGCGCTTGCGAGTGACGCCAACACGAAGGCGGACCAGGGCTGCACCCTCGCGGATCGAACTGCGACCGGCCGAACGCGACGCGGCGGCCGCCGCCGAACCGACCTTGCGCGCAGCACGCGACGCCGCCGACAGCAGCCGCGACGAGGCCAGCGCTTTGGACGCCAGCTGAGCGAGGTCAACAAACGGCTCGTTGACGTGGAGCCCTTGCGCGGCCGACACCGCATGATATGGGATGTTGTACAGAAATGCCTCGGCTGACGGCTCGATGTGCGGGACTGCATGAGGCGTGCACTCACTCTTTGTCCCCACAAGCACCATCAGCGGCGCGGGATCACCGGTCATCTCGATGATGAGCCGCCGATAAACCGAGATCATCCGAAATGAGTCGAGCGAGTCGAGCGCAAAGACAAGAACAAACGCATCGGCGCTGGCAATGTGCTGCTCCCATAGCGCACCGTACGCCAGATAGTCGCCCGACATGTCGATAAGGCGCAGCTTCCACTCTTCGCGCGCTCCGACTGCCCGGCTGGCAAACATGATATCTTCGATGGTAGGCTCGGCCACTGCAGGAAACTCGCCGTAGGCAAAGGTCTCGGCGAGGCTCGTCTTGCCACATTGCTCCATCCCGACAAGGCAAACCGTGAGCTCGTGCACAGTTCGCGGCTCAGGCTCGGGCTCGGGCTCGGGCTCGGGCTCGGGCTCGGGCTCGAGCTCGGGCTCGGGCTCCGCGTCGCCGGTCCGTGGCGAGACCGCGCTACTGCCCACCAGCGATCGCGGCGATGGCGGGGGATCATAGGTATCGGTCCGCGGAGACGGCGGGGCCGAGGCAGTGGTCGACCGCGGCGACGCCAACTCGAGTGTGCCAGGAGGTGATGAAGGGAGCTGAACAAAGGACGGTAGCGGGTCCAATTCGTTGTCGGCACATGGCGCGTTCGAGCTCATATCGTGGTCAGTGTTGGGAAACTCTGGCGCTGACGGCGAGAGCAGCGCCGGTGCGTTCTCCAGGGTCGTCAGCGGCGACGCGACTGCCAGAGAGTGCGCGCCCGACGAGGCTGAAGACCTTGCAGCAGCCGAGGGCACCAGCAGCGGGTCTGACGCCCCATCAAAGGCCGACATCAGTAGCAGTGTCCGCTCCAGCTGCTCGACCTTAGTCTTCAGCTCTGCATTTTCGATCTCCAGCTTGGCAATTCGCGCGTTCTTGATGGGGATCGAGTCGGCGAGGGAGCGCAGGTCAGCGAGCGCAGCCTCGAGCTCGGTGATGCGCTTGGCCTGGGCCCCGCGGATCTCCGCATCCCTTGCCGCCATCGCTGACCGTGCCAGGGCCGAGCTTGGCGAGTCAGGCTTGGTCGACTCCTCGCGTAGATGGACCAGAGGCGGCGAGCCGTACAGCGGTGGCGAGGCAAGGCCCGAGCCAGGTGCGCCCGTCGGCAGATCGGCAGTGGGCGAGGGCCAGTCGGGCGAGGTGGAGAGGCCGGAGCCCATGGTGGGTGTGAACATCGGATTGGGCCGCGGCGAGCCGATGCCTGGCGAGTGGACAGAGACCGCCATCGGCCGCGCCCGACTCGCCTTGATTGGCCGAGAATGGCTTGTCTGGTGAGGCGGATCCCGCTTGTCGTCGCCGTCTGCGGAGCCGGGTGACTGCTGCTTGCCCAGACTTGCCGTTGCCTCGCCAGCCATGCTCGCCCGAACATGAGCGAGAACAGCTTCGTCAGTGTCGGCATCACCAAACGCTCCCGTGTTCAGTCGCGGGCGGGTTGGCTGCCGCGACATTGCGGGAGGAGTGGGGCGGGCGGCTGACGAGGAGTGGGTGAGGGTGACGGTGTGGGTGAGGGTGAGGAGAGAGGGCGGAAGAGGGCACAGAGGACGAAGAAGTGGAACCAATGGAGAGGAGGAGGAGGAGGAGGGGGGGGGGGGGGAGGACCGTAATTTTTTTCTTGTAAATGTCCTCGGCACGTGCGAGGGGTGTGGCCCACCCTTTTTCGGTGGCGG
>NW_013657587.1:4009-9696 GCF_000142905.1 Thecamonas trahens ATCC 50062
GCCATCACAACCGCCGCCGCCGCCGTCACCGCATCCGCCGCCATAGCCGCGTGGAGAAGCCGCCGTCCCAAAAAAAAAGCACCATCGCAAAAACCACCGCCCCCTCGCCGCCGCCGCCGCCGCCCTCCCCCCCGCCGCCGCCCTCCCCGCCGCCCTCCCCACCGCCTCCGCCGCCGGGTGTCTGCGGCAACGGCGTGGTCGAGGCAGGCGAAGAGTGCGATGGCGGCATGTGCTGCAATGCGACATGCTACTTCCGCCCGGCGACGTTTGTGTGCCGGGCGGCAGGCGGGCAGTGTGATTCGGCCGAGACTTGCACCGGTGCATCGTCAGCTTGCCCGGCAAACGGCTTCCTCCCGCTCAACACACCGTGCGACGACGGCGACGCGTGCACGGTCGGCGACGTGTGCTCTGGTACGGATGATACCTGTGCTGGCGTGCCCGGCTGCGCTGCCGGGCCTTGTTCTGGACAAGGAACCTGCTGTGCTGCAGTATGCACCTGCAACTTTCCCTACATCAAGACACCAGCGCTCAGCGACTGCATCCTCCGCAATGCACGGGTCATTGCCCGTCCTGTCGATCCCAACGAGGATGTGGTGGAGACCGACACGGTCAGAGCCGGTGAGTCGCTCTTCTTTGCCGTTGTTCCGCGGACAACAACAACGACCGAGTCGATCACTGTCACAGTCATCCCCAACAATGGCGCTGTCCGAGCGTACGCCGCACCCGAGTCGATCACCCGCACTCCGTCAGCCGCTGACGCCACCGTCTCATCAATCGAGCCGGGCCTCCGCCAGAGGCAGGAGCTTGTACTCTCGCTGAGTGCTGACCGGTTTATCATCGGTGTCGCCTCTGACACTACCACCACCTTTGACGTCTCGGTCGCGTTCACCATCGGCTCGTCCGGTCAGGTCCGGCGGCCTGCGCCCGGCGCATCGGTCCCTGGCGCTGGCGGCAGCTCGAGCTCCGGAGGCAACGGTGGAGTCATTGCAGCGGCGATTCTCGTCCCGCTCATCATTATCGCTGCTGCTGCTGCCGGCGCCGCGTTCTGGTATCGTCGCCGCGAGGCAAGCCCCAAGTCCTCGACCTG
The DNA here is from genome assembly GCF_000142905.1 of Thecamonas trahens ATCC 50062. NCBI lineage: Eukaryota > Apusomonadida > Apusomonadidae > Thecamonas > Thecamonas trahens. The sequence goes on from NW_013657587.1 coordinate 5,097, forward strand.
GGACGCCACCTTTGCCGGAACAGCGTATGAGGCTGACACAACGGCAGGTACATACCCGGGCGACGCCGCGGCGCCAACCAACGGGCAGGTTCCTCTTGCCACGATGGGTGCAACGCCGGGTGTGGTGTATGTCAGCGATCTGTCGGCCTACGACCACTACGCCACCGCCGAGTACGATCGCGCGCCCGAGGACAACGATGAGCTTGCGTTGACCGAAGGCAAGCTGATGTGTGTGGTGGAAGAGTATCCTGACGGTTGGGGCCTCGGGTTCTTCCCGACCCCGCCGTTTACTCCGGGTGCGTTCCCGCTCAACCACGTGGCGCGGATCCGAGCGACGGTCCTCAAGCCTCACGTGCCCGGGGCGCTTGGGACAAGTGATGAGATCGCTCTTGCTGCTGACGACGCAAACGTGTACCTCGTGCGAGACGACGCCGATGGAACATCCCTTGTCTGCCACATCGATGGCAGCGGGGCGCCGGTCGACGTCGGGCGAGTGCCGTCCGAGTGCGTTACGATTGTGGGCCGGCCGATGCTGGGCACCAAGCCGGCGGCCAGGCCGGCGGTCCCGCCAATGCCTGCCGGTGGGCCAGCGTCGATCCGGTCTGCGCGGCGCGGCTCACGGACGGTCCAGGACTTTGACGTTCAAGACCGTAAGGCCAAGGTCCCGCCGCCGTGGGTCAAGCGGCGCAACTCGGGCATTGCGCATCCAAACCGTCGCTCGGGTGCGTTTTCTGCTGCCAACGTGGCCGCAGCAGGCAGCCCGCCGACGCCCGCGGCCAAGCCCGAACCGCGCTCTATCGCGGCCCGCAAGGTCGGCAACGCCGGCAAGCGGCAGTCGCGGGTCATTTCCGACTTTGACCTCTCGAGCCGCAAGCTGCCACCGGTGCCATCAGCCAAGACGCGTAAGCCGCTCTCGGTCCGGGCGCCACCGTCGACACCGGCAGTGCCTGCAGCCAAGCCGGCCGACCCGCCGCGAACAGGCGCGCTCGACTCGAGTGCAGATTCGGACTCGACCTCGGGCTGGGACTCGTCATGATTTTTATCTCATTGTTGCACCATAGCTGTCCGGAAGAGTACCGGGTTGGGTAAAGAGCAGCGACGACTCTTCGTTGACCGGGAGGTGAGCGGCGGAGGCAGCAGTTGCGCTCGGACCGGCCTCTGGATGTGGCGGCGAGAGGATGGTGTCACGCCAGGCGCGCCACGAGGCGTCGGGCAGGACGGCGATAGCCAGAACAACGACAACCGAGAGCCACCAGGCCGGCGAGCTCGAGACGGCGTACATGATCCAGTACATGTTGGACGGAGTGATTCCCGAAATGAGCGAGTAGACGTAGACGGTGCCAAAGTAGCCGCACAGGGTGAGGGCCATGGCGGCGGCGTTGAGAATGGTCCAGATGCGGGTGCCGATGGCGAGGCGGGCGTTGACAGCGAGGACAACATACGTGCAAACAGCGGTGCCAAAGGTCCAGAGGCCGTCGACTTGGCCATTGTCGGCGAGCACGCCGCGGCCGTAGATGGCGACACCGGCCCAAAACGCTGCAGCCGAGTGCCACACTGCCGACAGCATCCATCCGGTAAATGTGTAGCCGTTGAACCAGATGCCGCGCGGGAGCGGTTGGTAGGCTTCCGGATGGGCGAGGAGATAGTTGGCGGAGAGGTCGCGCTCGGTGAGCGAGAGGATCATGACGGGGAGGAATGTAAAGATGATGTTGTAGAGGGTGAGGAGCCATGCGTCAAAGAGGGTCTGGCCGGAGAATCCGTTGTAGAGGGCATAGTAGGCCTGTGGGAGCGCAAAGGCGATGTTCTTGTAGAACGAGTACTGGATGAGCATAGAGAGGCGGAGGTAGGAGAAGCGGCCGTGAACAAGGAGGAGGCGGCGGAGGAAGCGGAACTGGCCCAGCGCGTAGTCTGCGGCGCGAGATGCCTGCATGCCCTCTTTGCCGACGAGGCCGATGCCGACGTGGGCCTCAAGGATCATGCCGACATCGTTGGCGCCGTCGCCGATGGCGAGGGTAGTGGGTGGCGACGGCGAGTGCTCCTTGACTAGGCGGACAACGAGCGCCTTTTGCAGCGGCGAGACGCGGCAGCAGAGGACGGCCTCGGCCGAGGCGCAAAGCGCGAAGAACGCCGCAGCGTTGTGCGGCTCGAGCGCATAGTCGAGGGTCTTGCCGTCGACGACAACGCCGCGCGGGTGGTCACCTGACCGCGACGCGACGGCGGCGTAGTGAGCGAGCAGCCCTGCAGTCTCATCGGCCGACGAGGCGTTAAGTCGGAAGGTCTGCATGTCCTGGGTGAGAAGGGCGGCCGAGTAGCCGATGTTGATGGCGGTCTCCTGCTTGTCGCCGGTGAGGACCCATACCTTGCAGCCTGCGGCGCGGAGGGCGGCGACGGTCTCGGGAACTTCATCTTGGAGACGATCCTCAATGGCGGTGGCGCCGAGGAGAACAAGCTCACGCTCAAGCTCAAGCGCCGACGCTGCGACGTGGGCGGCGCGGTCGGCCATGGCGGCCTCGGCAGCGGCGTGGCGGGAGGACCACGCGGCATACCACTCGGGGTCGAGCTCGCGCGAAGCGACTAGAAGCGTCCGCAAGCCCATTGTTGACATGGCAGTGACGTGCGAGTTGGTGGCGTCGAGGAGGCGCGCGTTGTTGGCGCTGTCGGCCAGGAGCGGAGTAAGGACCGAGTCTGCACCCTTGGTGTAGACAACGATGCGGCCCGAGGGCTCGCGGACCACGGCCGACATGCGCTTTCGGTCCGAGTCAAACTCGATGACGTGCAACAGCTCGTAGACGGTAAGCCCGGCCACGCCGGTCTTGTCGAGCGTGAGCGTCTCGGTATCTCGATCGACAAAGGAAATGCCCATGGCGGCGGCGCCGATGACGAGTGCGAGCTCGTCGGGCGAGGTTGCCTCGTAAGCTGGATCGGGCAGCTCGTCGACAGGCTCGCCCGGGTACACCGTGTGGCAGAGCGCACATGCGGTGAAGAAGTGTGCGACGAACGGTGGGAGGGCGTCCGGATCGAGGACGACAGCGTCGTCCGAAACGTTTGCAGCGGCGTCGCGCGGTGTAAGGAGGTAGTGGGTGCCGGCGACCGAGGCCTCGCGCATGATCATCTCGTTCCTGGTCAGCGTCCCGGTCTTGTCGGAGAAGACGTGCTCGATCTGGCCGAGCTCCTCGAGCAGGTTCGACGTGTTGCACTTGCAGTGAGTGTCTGTGACTGGATCGTACATGCGGGCGTCGACCATGACCCAGAGCGAGCAGGCGAACTTGTGGAGCTCGACGGTAACATAGAGAGACATGGGGATAAAGACGTTGAGGAGAATGAGAAAGGTGAGAAATGCAAAGCCGTAGTTGAGCAGGCCGGCCGAGCCCGAGGTGGCGTACTTGGAGAGCTGAAGGTAGCCGGCGCGATCGGCGAGGACCGAGTCGTTGTAGTAGCCCGAGACGCCAGCACAGACCAGGCAGATGACGAGGAGAACGGCGAGGATCCAGACAAGATATGAGTTGAGGGTGACTTCGACTCGTGAGCGTTTGGATGGCGGCGGTGAGAGGTTGAGGACGAGCTTGGTCTCGTCGCCGGTGTAGAGCACAAGCGCGAGTACGTAGTCGGTGTTCTTCAGCCGCGAGCCACGGAGGAGGAGGTTGTTGGCCGAGAGCGCATAGTTTGAGCCGCCGCGGGTGGTGAGGTAGCCCTCAAACTCGTAGAGAGAAGCTGTCGGCTCCTGGTAGTGGACAACAATGTCGAGGGAGTCGAGGATGGTATGCGGATCGTGGAGCGCGGCAGTGGCCGAGAGGCAGGTGCGCGGTTTGAGAGCCGACTCGCCGTCGAGGTTGGATGTCTCGACGTAGGCGGTCGATGCGCCGAGGCGTGGCTCGCCACTAGGGACGAGTGGCGGGAGGACAGAGCGCGGATTAGAGGTGGCGAGGACAAGGGCGTCGGCAGGGACGAGCTCGTTCTTGCGGAGGAAGAGAATGTCGCCGACAACGACGTCCTGTGCCTGGACAATGCGAAAGGTTGATGCGCGGGTGACGATGGTGATTGGGCGGGCATTGACGCGGGCATCGTCCACAGCGCGGCGATAGTCCTCGTAGGCTTCTTTGAGAGCAGCGACAGCCAGAACAAAGACCAGCGGTGAGATGGAGGTGATGGGCGGAATAGGCGTGACGCCCGGAATGAGTGTGGCGATGCAAATGATGAGAAAGTAGAGATTAGCCAGGCGACGGAACTGCTCGTACAGGTTCTTGGGCAAGAACGACCACCATGTATACTTTGTTGTCCGCACAGCATTGCCTCCAGCCCCATTCCCACCTGTTCTCGGCGGCTTTGCCTCCTTCCGCCCTCCGATGGATGTGAATGGTCCCCGATGGCCCAAGCTAGCCGTCGGCCACTGGCTCGCCCTCTCGCCCACAAACCGCGACAGGGCCTCGCGCATCCCGTCCTCTCCCGGTGAGCATGACAGGCTTCGCGAGGGCAGCGGGTGTGACTCCAATGTCTCTACCCATGGCGAGTTGAGCTGGACAGTCATGGTACACTGAGTTGGGTGGTGTGTCTGTGGGGGGAAGGGGGGGGGGGGGGTGGTGGCATGTGCGGGGAGGTCACG
>NW_013657586.1:0-207 GCF_000142905.1 Thecamonas trahens ATCC 50062
TGCACCGACCGAGAAGTTCGTACGCTAGTGGGAGACCGGTCCGCTCCACTTCGGCAACAGGGAGCGACGGCAGTGCATCGAGGACCCAGTGCGCGAGCCGGAACACGACATGGACCTCCACTGCGGCAGGGTCGTAGGCTTCGAGCTTGGCCCCGCCGTCCTTGGTCACAGCCTCGTTTCGCAGAGCATCAAGCACCGCCCGCGGCA
>NW_013657586.1:790-9949 GCF_000142905.1 Thecamonas trahens ATCC 50062
AGCCGGAGACCGCACCTGGGCCAACAGGCCGAAGATCTGATGGAGTGAAACCGCGATACGCTCCACGCCTTCGTACGACTCGGCCGCCACGGCGCCCGAGCTCAGCAGAGTAATCAGGTCGTCCTCGGCGTGGCAGAGAAGCGGCGCAAGCCTCCACTGCGGCAGGGTCGTAGGTGGGCGCCATCGACATCGCCCGTTGGTCACAGCCTCGTTTCGCAGCAGCGACATGGACGACGCCTCACGCTCTTCTTGCCGCCCGACGCCACAACAGCAGGCAAAGCGCCAGCGACCTCACATAGCAGCCGCATCTTGGCCGACGCCTGCGCGAGCGCCTTGAGTGCGCCGACAACAGAGTCGTCGCCGCCACCCACCGACTCGTTGTTTTGAGCCAGCAGCTCCTGCGAGGCCGCGCCCTTGGCCATCGAACTCACCACACCGGAGATCGAAGCCTCCAGCGCGTCCATCAGCGCGTCGCGGGTGGTGTCGTCGCTGGCCTCGGGTCCGATCCGCGCATCGGCCCAAAACGCAGCCGCAAGGCCGTCCACCAGAATCTCGAATCGCGGGCCGTCGATGATGCCCTCCGCGCTGGAAACAGTGGCATGCAGCGCGCGCGCGCGCTCCGAGACGAGACCCAGGCGGCGGAAGCCCTCAAAGTAGAGCACGTCGTCCGAGATGATGCCCTCGCCGCGGGCAACGCGATCAAGCGCGTCCATCGCGTCGCGGGTCGCCGCCGACCAAGCCGCAACCATGGCTTCGCTCCGCATGAGCGCCGAGAGCCAGCGCCAGCGCAGGAGAAAGGCTTGGCGGGTGGCAAAGTCCCAGTCAGCCGGAGACCGCACCTGGGCCAACAGGCCGAAGATCTGATGGAGTGAAACCGCGATACGCTCCACGCCTTCGTACGACTCGGCCGCCACGGCGCCCGAGCTCAGCAGAGTAATCAGGTCGTCCTCGGCGTGGCAGAGAAGCGGCGCGAGCCACCAAGTGTAAAGGCCCCACACGTGGGCGCCATCGACATCGCCCGATGCGACACCGGCCGAGAGCTGGAGCAGCGACATCGACGACGCCTCGAGCTCCCCTGCCTCAGCCATGTGCTCGGTCCAACAGTAGCCTTGGTAAAGCATGCGAGCGAGGATGCTAACGTTGCCGCCGAGAGTGGCAACGGCGGCGACGTCGGCTGCAGACGCGCCGGCCACCGATCCAGCCCACAGATCGCGGAGACGGGAGCGGAACGGCAACTCAACATACGTCGTCACCACATACTCGGCAAGGCCCAGAGCGCGAGTGAGCTTTGTCATGGACTCGGCGACGCGGGCACTGCAGTCGGTAGTTCCGACGGCGGTCTGCACAGCATCGGCGACACGCCGCAGCGATCGCACCGCGCCAGCCAGCCCGCGGACCACTGCATCGAGCTCGTCGGCATCAACAGCCTCGAGCGCAAGAACTAGCGCAATAAACAGGACATAGTGCTCGTCGCCAGACGCCGCCGCCGCAGCGGCCAGCGCCTGCTCGGCGCCGGAGGCCAGAGGCCGCGGCGCCTCATCGGTCGCCCGCTCGCCCGAAGCGTAGCAGGCTGGCAAGAGGCACCAGTCCGCGGGACTGAGATGACGGACAAGGATGGCGTCGAGGCCTGCGGCACGCGCCGAGTGCTCGAGCGAGGCAAATGCTTCGTCCCAAACGATGCCAAAGGCGCTTGCGGCGGCGGCCTCGAGGAGCCAGCGCGAGACCTCGGTGACGTCGGTGGCACGGGCGGTAGCCGGCGAGCGTGCGAGCGCGCCGAGGGTAGTCAACCGCGGCCAGAGGCCAGCTGCGGTGAGCGTGCCGCCAGCGGCGTGGACTAGGGCGGCAGTGGACGGGACGACCGCATCGGGACCGTAGACCTCGGAGACGACGCTGCTGAGAATGGGGGCAACCGGAACGGCCTCGCGCTCCAGCGCGTTGACGACGAGCGCCGAGGCGTCGCGGAGCTGGGTCAGCGACGCGCCGGGCACCGAGGTGTGTGCTGCGGTGAGTGCGAGCGGAAGGACCTTACCGGGCACACCAGCAGCGGCAGTGAGGGCGAGCAAGTCGCGCTCCGAGCTTGGGACCGGGAGCACAATCTCCACGCCACGGTTGCGCATGGCGCGTGAGACCTCGCCAAACTGCGGATCAAGGGCAAGGATGAGGCGGAACTCGGGGTGCGGAACGATGACCTTGACCTCGCCGTCGACCATGCCGCGCTCGGTGACAGTGAGCACGCCATTGGGCTCGAGCAGTGGGTTGAGGCGGTCGAGAACAGCAGCCGACGCGAGGTTGGCGTTGTCCAGGAGAACCCAGGCGCCGGACTCGAGAGCCGAGATGAGGGCGCCATCGAGCCACTCGAAGCGGCCGACGGTCGAGTCAACGCCGCGCGGCAGGCGCGCAAGCTTGGCAGAAACGGTCTCCAGACCATCGACCACGCCGGGCTCGCACCCGACGGCGTCATTGAGCTTGGCCACAAGCTCGACAATGGTGTCGAGTGCCGAGAGCGCGGCGTCGGCCGAGGCGTCGTTCGGAAATGCATGCCAGGCGTGTCCGAGGGCAGTGGCAGCGGCGGCAACACCGGGAGCGGCGCCGGGCGACGAGGCGACCACCAGGCCCGAGGCAAGGACGGTGCGGACGAGCGGGCCGAGCATGCCCTTGAGCTCCTGAGCATGGCGAACAAGGTCCATCTGCTCAAAGCCGCCGAGCAGCTCCATGGCATCGATAGAGTGGTTCATGGCCAGCTCAACGAGGGCATGGCCAGTGAGACCTGCGGCAGCGCGGACGAGCGAGGTCTTGCCGGACGCGGGCGGGCCGACGAGAATAGCCATCCAGCGCATTTCGAGAGTCTTAAGCAGAGCCTCAAGCGGCTTGCGCTGGGCCTCGAGCGGGAGTGCCGGCTGAGCGCCGAGAAGCAGCGCCTTTTGTGCGCCCGGCAGGCGCGGGACCGAGGCCAGGCCGACGCGGACAGCATCGGGCGCGACGGCAAGCGCCGGAAGGGCGTCGAGGCGGACGGCAGGTGGCAGCTGCTCGCCGGTGACCCGCTCAAAGAGAGCGACCATGGCGTTGACGTCGGCCGGTGTCCGCATGCGGACGAGGTACATGAGCGAGATCCATGTGGCCCAGTGGACGTCTGGATGGGCAACAACGAGCTCGCACCAACGGGCTGTGTCACGGAGGTTGAACTCCCACGGCGCCCCGGCGCGGGCAAAGGCGCGATCACGGGTGATGGCGGCGGTGGCAGCGGCGTTAAAGTCGACCATGGCCGAGAGGGCAGCCGGAGCAAGAGTGGGGAACTTGGCGCGGAGAATGGCGAGGAGGTCGACGCGAGTGAGCTCGGAGAGGTAGACCTGGGTGAATCGGTTGAGGAACGACTTGGGCAGGCCCTTGCGCCCACCGCCCTGCTCGAGCGGGTTCTGGCATGCAAAGAGACGAAAGTGCGGCGAGGCCGGGAAAGTTCGGCCAAGCTCAGGGATAAAGACCTCAGCGCGATGATCGAGGCAGGCGTTGAGACCCTCGAGGACCGACTGAGACGCAAGATTGAGCTCGTCAAGGAGGACCCAGTCGCCTGCGCGGAGCGCCTGAAGGAAGACGCCATCGCGCCAGGCAAACTGGCCGGGTGCTCCGCCCTCGACCGGCAGGTCCGAACCAAACAGGTCCATGATGTCGGTCTGCTCCGAGAGGTTGATGCGGACGACGCGCTTGCCAGCGGCGCGGGCAAGGGCGACGACGAGCGAGGTCTTGCCTACGCCCGGCGAGCCCTCAAGCAGGATAGGCTTGCCCGGGAGCTGGAGAGCACGGAGGACACGAAGGGCGTTGGCAGAGGGCGTCGGGGCGTCAAAGGCAAAGTCGACGGTGCCTGCAGAGCCGGCAGCGAGTGCGGCGCGGACAGCGTCCGGCGAGGCCGGGATCATAAACGGCGGGATGCCGACGCGCCCAGCATCGGCGTCAATCTGGAAGGCCAGGCTCGAGTTGAGCGGGTTTGCAGCGCTCCGCTGGTCGGCCGACGGCAAGTCAAAGTCGAGGAGAGCAGCGAGGAACGAGTAGGCATCGGCGGCAACGTCTGCGCCTGCCGGCGAGGCGAGGCCATCGAGAAAGACGATGGCGGCGCCGTGGAGGGCAGCGAGCTCGATGCCAAGCTCTTCGGCGGTGATGTTGATAAAGGCGGCCCAGGCAAGCATGTCACGGATGGAGATGACGAGCGAGGCAGCGCCAGAGGTGCCGAGTGCGGCCGCGTCCTCGTCGAGCGACCAGTTGAGAAGGGCGGGACGGGTGGTGTCCGAGGCGAGGGCGTTGCGGAGCGCTGTTGCGGCGTGGGCGAGGTCGCGGTGTGAGGGCGAGGGCGGGGCAATCTCGTGCGGCGCCTTGAGGAAGCGAATGAGGTAGAGCATGTAGATGACGAGGCCCGGGAAGGCGTCGCGGATGGCCGGCGCAATGTGAGCGTCGAGGATGGCAGCGAGATCGCAGGCTGCCGTCAGCGGCGGGACCCAGATCTCTGTGAAGCGGTTGCGGAGGGCGGGCGAGAGCTCCTTCTTGCCAAATCACCGCCGGGGTTCATGGTGGCGAGCACGGCAAAGCCCGGGGCGCCACGGAGCGTCTCCGGCGCGTCGCCGCCCTTTTCGGCGAGGACAAGCGTCTTTGACGGCTCGAGAACTGAGTTGAGGCGCTCGAGGACGGCGTCCTCGGCAAGCGAGATCTCGTCGATAAGGAACATGTCGCCGGCCTTCATGGCGGCCGGGAGCGGGCCGTCGTACCATGCAAAGAGGGTGCCGTGGGCGTCGACAAGCTCGTCGAGGCCGGCGAGCTCGGGGTCTTCTGCACGCGCTGCCTGCGGGAGGTCGCGGTAGGCGGCGATGAGCGAGTCGAGATCAACGTCGTCGCCGAGGGCGGCGATGGCCGGGGCGAGCGCGGATGCGGCGGCGAGCTTCTCGCCCAACTCTGCGGCGAGGGCAGAGCGGTTGCGGAGCGGGCGGAGCGAGCCCAAAAAGTCAGAAGTCTCTGTATGCTGGTGGACGTTGAGGATGACAAGGCGCTGGCCGCGGAGGCGGGCGAGGAGCTGGCAGACGGTGGTCTTGCCGGCGCCTGTGGCGCCTACGAGAAGGACCGACTCGCCGGCGGCGATGGCTGCGGCAACAAGCGCAAGCATGCGCGTGAGGCCTGGGGTGAGGACAAGATCGTCGGCGTGGCTCGAGTCCCGGAGGCTCACAACGGCCTCGGCGTCGTCGTAGGCAGACGAGGCTCGAGGGCGACCTTGAGGTGCTGGGCGAGAGCGGTAGCGACGTGGGCCTTCTCGGCATCCGAGCGAAGGCGCTCTGCGAGGAGCATGTAGCCGGCGAGTGCGAGCTGGTCGTAGCCAGACGGCGAGCGCTCGGCCCAGCGGAAGAGGTCGCGCGGGGTGATGAAGCCGTGCTTGCCCGCAAAGACGGCGTCGTTTGAGCGGACGCGCTGGAGCTGGGTCATGACAGCGACCATCTTGGTGGCGTACGACTTGGGCATGGCGCAGCGCTTCTCAATGATGACGGCGAGCTCGTCGGCGGGAATGTCCTCGACGTGGAGCTGGAGGAAGCGGTTGGCAAAGGCCTTTGAGAGGACCTTGCGGCCGCCGTAGAGACCCGGCGGGTTCTGGGTGGCAAAGAGGCGGAAGGCCGGATGCGGGGTGATCCGGGCACCGGTCTCGGGAATGAAGAGCTCGCGATTGTCATCAAGGAGGCGGTTGAGGGCCTCGAGGACCTCTGACGGGGCGAGGTTGAGCTCGTCGAGAACAAGCCAGGAGCCGGAGCGAACAGCCTGGACGAGGAGGCCCTCCTGGAAGACGAGCGATCCGGAGGGGCCGGCAACGTAGGAGCCGATGTACTCTTGCAAGTCGGTGTGCTCGTGGTTGTTGATGCGGACAAAGTCGTGGCCTGTGGCGGCGGCGAGGTACTCAACCATGGACGTCTTTCCGGCCGACGTGGGGCCTTGCAGGAGGATGGGGTACTTGCCGGCGAGGATGCCACGGGCGAGGTTCTTGAGATGCATGCGGACGGTACGAGTGAGAATAAACTTGGGATTAACGACCGGCTTGTTGGGGCCTGTGGAGAGCCAAAAGTGCTCAAAGAGAACGTGACCGTCGCCCGGATGGGCAGGAGGCTTTGTGAGCTGGTGCAACTTGCGCGAGGCGAGGAGGGTGTCGGTCATGATAGAGCCGAGCTCGTCTTGGGCCGCCGCCGAGAGCTGGGTCATAAACGCCATGGAGAAGCCCTCGTAGAGAGCACGCTCGAGACCGTAGGCCGGGCCGAGCTGAGCGGTAAAGGAGAGGGCGCGAGTGAGGGTGCGGAGCGAGTAGACCGGGCGAAGGCCGGCGCCGTCGGTGAGCGAGGACGTGGCGGCGGCGCGGGCGGCCGAGTAAAAGGCGACGACGGGCTGGACGGGCGGCGAGGGGAAGACGCCGTGGAGGTAGGCGCGGACGACGAGGCCGAGGTCTGTGGCGGATGTGAGCTCGGGGACGTAGAACTGCGAGAAGCGCGAGCGAATGCCCGGCGGCAGATCCTGCTTGCCGACGTCCGTGGCCGGGTTCATGGCAGCAAAGAGGCGGAAGTTGGGGTGCGGGCGGAGAGCCTGGACGTCGCCGCGCTCGGTGAGGAAGAGATAGGCCGAGCCTGCGGGCTCGAGGAGGCCTGTGAGGCACTCGAGCGCAGCGGGCGAGGCGAGGTTGATCTCGTCGAGAAGGACCCAGTCACCGGCGCGGAGGGCGCGGACAAGATCGCCCTCGACAAAGGCAAAGGCAAAGGAGGAGGTGAGGGCGTCCTTTTGTTTGGCGAGGGCGTCGAGCGAGGCGGCGAGGGCGGACCAGCGGGTGCGGAGGTTGGGCCGCAAGTTATCGCGGGACTCGAGCATGGAGAGCGCCGAGGTCATGCCGCGGAGGAGGACGGACCAGCGGGAGCGGGCAAAGGCGCCGTGGAGCTTCTTGAGAAACTTTGCGTTTGCCGACCTCGAAAAGGTGGCGCCGAAGAGCTGATCAAACTCGTCGAGGAGCGGGGCGAGGAGGAGGCGCATGTTGACGGGCTTGAAGCCGCCAAGGAGCTCGGTGACATCGGTCTGCTGGTTGAGGTTCTGGACGCGGAGAGCGACGCCGAGGGCCGAGGCGAGGAACTGCAGAGCGGTGGTCTTTCCGGATCCGGTCTCGCCAATGAGGAGGAGCGGTTCGGCGAGCGAGACGGCGATGCCCATCTGGAGGGCGAGGCGGAGGAAGGTCGAGGTGAGGGCAAAGTGCGGGGCCTGGGCCGGCGGGGCCTCTGTGGGCAGGGTGAGCGGGCCGATGGTGAGCGACGAGGCCGTGGACGAAAGCTCGGGCGTGTGGTCGTACATGTAGTACTCTGCGCGTGCGGCCGGAAGGTTGAGGCAGGTGTTGGCGATGTAGCGAGCGAGCTCGTCCTGCAGCTCACGTTTGGGGAGCTTTGCGCAAAAGGCCGAGAGCGCGGCCTGGAGCACGACCTCAGCGGTCGCCTGGGTCCCGGCCAGGGCGTGCTCGAGGGCGGAGTCGGAGCCGAGGCCGAGCAGCGGGAGGCGCGCGACAAAGCGGAGCAGGTCGCGCGGCGTGAGCTCGATCGAGAGCCGCAGGGTGGTCGAGATGGGAGCCGAAGGCGGAAGGTGGGCGATCGAGACGTAGACGCCAACGAGGCGGGACGCGAGGCAGGCGAGGCGCGGGAAGCGCGCTGCAACAACGGCAACGAGCTCGTCCTCGGCGAGCGGGGCGAGCTTGACGGTGTGCCAGAGGTGAGCGAGCGGGGTGGAGGCTGCGCGGGCGGCGGCGGAGGAGCTGGCGAGCGCGTAGCGGTCGGTGAGGGTGGCAAAGAGGCGGAAGGAGGGCGCGGCGGCGATGCGGAGGCCGCGGCCTGGGATGAGGACCGACCGCGACTCTAGGACCGGGATGAGAGTGGAGAGGAGCTCGGGCGGCGCGGCGTCAAGGTCCTCGATGACTAGCCAGTTGCCGTCGAGGAGGCAGCGAGTGAGGGTACCGGGTTGCCAGACAAACTCACCAGGCGCCTCGCCGCAGACGTAGCCGCCGAGCAGCGACTTGGCGTCCGTCTGGTCGGAGAGGTGCAGCTTGACGGTGGTGGGCACGCCGAGGGTGGCGCCGAGGTGTGTGATGAGGGCCGACTTGCCGCATCCGGGTGGGCCGCGCACAAGGGTCGGCATGGCAAGCGATACAGCCGAGGCGAGCGAAGTCAAGTTGCGCTCGGCCGAGGCGGTGAGGACAAACGGCTCGCTCGCGGTGGCGGCGTCGACGGCAGGCGCTGCCGAGGCGCGAGTGGCGCGGGCGAGGAGGACACCGCAGACATCGACCATGTGCTCGTGCGAGAGGGCAGCGGCTGTGACTGGCCAGCGGCAGGCGGCGGGATGGCTGGGCGGCGCAAGCGGCGCCGCCGCGAGAGCCGCGCCGTGAGCCGCGCGGAGGGCAGTCAGCCACGCGTACGGCACGCTCTCCTCCTCAGCGGGCAAGAGCGGGGCGAGCCGGGCCTCGATGGCCTGCCGCTGCTTGGCCGGCAGGTCGAGGACGAGGGTGGCGAGGGCGAGGCCAAAGCGGGCGAGAACTGGCGGGAGGGCCGGGAGGTGGGCCACGAGCCGGAGCGGGAGCGCCGAGGCGAGGAGCGGCTTGAAGGCTGCAGGCGCAACGCAGAGAAGTAGAAAGGCGGCGCGAAGGGCAGCATCCAGCCCATCGATGTCGTCCTGCGCCAGCTCAAGGGCAGGAGGAGCAGGCTCACTGCTCGCCTCGGAGGCATCACCACCATCGTCTGCAGCCGGATCGATGGGAAGGAGCGACTCGAGGCGACGAAGCAGTGGCGGCGAAGTGGCAAAGAAGGGAAGTGCGAGCTCGAGCGTATGAGGGGCGAGGAGAAGAGCATGAGCCAGGCCGAGAGCTGCCCGTTCAAAGGCGGCGAGCGGGAGGGGATTGGCAGCATGAGCAGCACGAAGACGGAGGACAAGTTCAGGAATGAGCGGACGAAAAGCAGGGAGAATGACCGGAGCAGCTGTAGCAGAGTCAGAAAAGGTCATCGACGCCAGTCCCGTCAGGAGCTCATCCGTCTCTGATGCCGTCAGCGAGTGTGTCTGTGGGGGGGGAGGGGGGGTCGGGGTAGGGGAGGGAGGTAGGGTAGGTAGGGTAGGGTAGGTAGGTAACGG
>NW_013657585.1:0-8207 GCF_000142905.1 Thecamonas trahens ATCC 50062
AGGGAAGGAAGCGAGAGAAGGGAACGACGGGTGAACAACGGCTGGTTGGCGGGGCAAAGGACCTGGGCAAGGACAGGGGGGTGGGGACGCAGGGAGGGGGGGGGACGGAATGGAGGGGGGAGGGAGGGGGGAGTGTGTACAGTGCTCCACACAGGTATGGGATGGCTGGGTTCTGTAGTTGTGGGGAGGCGGTAGGGAGGCAAGGCGGTGGGAAGGGTTGGCGGTGGTCGGCTGCGGCTCCGGCTGGTTGGTCGCTGGCGGGCTGGTGGGGCTGGCTGGCTGGCAGAGTTGATTGGGGTCGGGGAAAGGACTTATGGGGGAATGGATGAGGCGTGTGTAGTGAGCCAGGTGGATCTGTTTGAGCTCAAGGATCGGCTGAAGCGTGTGGCGGTGAAGGAGGGCGGAATCTCGCTGGCGCAGTGGATCAAGACGTTCAAGGAGGTGGGCATCACGGACGATGGCTTTCTCCGCGGCTTTTACTCGCTCTTTGACTCGCAGAAGAACGAGTGGATTGACTTTAAGGAGTTTGCCATCTACTCGGCGCTGGTGGGCCGGCCGCGGCGCGAGAAGAAGGTCGAGTACTGCTTCCGGGTCTTTGACCGCAACGGCTCGGGCGCGCTGGACAAGGAGGAGATGCGCAAGCTGATCAAGGCTGCGGTCCGAGTCATCAAGCGGTGCAACAACACGCTCCCGGGCCTGACGCCGTCCAAGAAGCCGTCCAAGATCGAGCGGTTCGAGCTGTCGGCGAGCGAGAAGAAGGCCATTGTCAAGGCTGCCGACAAGATCTTCAAACGGCTGGACAAGGACGACGACGGCGAGGTCTCGTACCGGATCTTCCAGACCGATGGCGATGTCAAGGAGGTGCGCACTGTTCTGGACTACTTTATGGCGCTCACCGACGCGCTGCCTGCCGAGCGGGCCTCGTCGTCCAAGAAGCGGAAGAGCAAGAAGGGCTCGGACTCCTCGTCCGACGACTCGAGTTCGAAGAAGGGCAAGCGCAAGGGCTCGAAGAAGGGCAAGGGGAAGGACAAGAAGGGCTCCAAGAAGGGGAAGGACAAGAAGGGATCCAAGAAGGGGAAGGACAAGAAGGGCTCCAAGAAGGGGAAGGATAAGAAGGGATCTAAGAAGGGGAAGGAGAAGGGCTCTAAGAAGGGCTCTAAGAAGGACAAGAAGGCCTCCAAGAAGGACAAGAAGGCCTCCAAGAAGGACAAGAAGGCCTCCAAGAAGGGATCCAAGAAGGGATCCAAGAAGGACAAGGGCAAGGGCAAGGGTAAGAGGAAGAGGAAGTGATTATCAGCCGACTCCCATCTCATTGGTCTTGACCTCCTCGACCTGCACACGCCAGCCATCATTGAACGCATCCATCGATCACCTGCATCCGGCCCAAGTGCGCTGCGCAGTACGCAGGGTTGCCCGTACTTGCCATGGCGCGATCGTCGAGCATGGCTCGAGCATGTGCCACGGGGAGGGGGAGTTCGGGCATGGGGGTTGGGGAGAAGACGAGAGTAAGAAGAAATGGAAATATCCAAGGGGGATACAAGTAGAGGAAAGGTTGAACATGTGTGTGATGGGCTCAGAATACCAGGTGAGGCGTTACTCCCACAAGGCGCCTTAATTGAAGCACAGAGATACTCATAATTGGCGATTCATCGTAGCCCGAGAAATTGTACTCGACTGCCCGTAGGCAGTGACAAGTGCAGTTTCCCTACACGATGGTGCCGGAAAAGACACACGCCGAAACGCCGGCTATTCTCCGGTCCCCAATGTTTCGGAGGTCGCCACTGCTGAAAAGGGTTTGCACACCCGCCCATCACTCCACCACTGCTAAACGAGGCAAACTCAACCACCTCACCATGCTCCGCCTCAACCTCACCACCCTCGCCACCGCCTCCTGTGTCCTACCGCGGGCTTTCTGTACGAGATCCTGCTAGAAATCACCATTGTGCAGCATGCTCTTGGCCCTTGCGTCGGAATACCTTCCCCTGTATCTTCTCTACACCCCCCGCCGTCGGCGGCTGCACTCACAGCTCAACCATCCTCCCCTTTCATCCATCCAGCGCTGACCGCTGCGCCGCGGGCGGCGTCCATGGCGCTCATCAAGGAGCTCCGCGCGGCAACGAATGCGCCGCTGAAGGACTGCAAGCAGGGTACGTTAGCAGCGAGCAGGGAGCGTGGGCAGGGGGTCAGGCGCCCAGAGCGCGAGACCGCCATCGCGGCGCTCTGCGGCACAGCAGCGGCAGCCTCGCGGCAGAGTGACTCACGACGGGGCGCGCGGCCGGAATGAAGCGCTCGAGGAGACGGCCGGCGATGTGGGTGCGGCGCAAAAGTGGCTGATCGAAAAGGGCAAGGTGGTGGCGGCGAAGAAGTCTGCCGGGCGTACGGCCAACGAGGGGCTCATCGGCCTGGCCACCGCCGCGGACGCGGCCGTCCTTGTCGAGATCAACTGCGAGACCGACTTTGCCGCCAAGAACGAGGCCTTCCACGCCTTTGTGGCCTCGCTCACCTCGCGGGCACTCACTGCGCCGCGCTCTGGTCCGGGCCCGCTGGATCTCTCGGTCCTCGAGGGTGAGACGCTCGACAACGACATCGCCGAGCTCACGCTCAAGATCGGCGAGCCGCTCAAGCTCGCCCGCGGCGTTGCCCTTGAGAGCGAGGTTGTCGGCGGCTATGTCCACGCCGGATCGACCGGCGGCAAGGTTGGCGATGTCGAGCTCGGCCGCGCCGGCGCTCTGGTGGCACTGCGCGGCTCGGCGGCGGCAGCCCCGGTCGCCCGCCAGCTTGCGCAGCACATTGTCGGCATGCAGCCGGCGTCGCACGCCGATCTCCTTGCCCAGCCGTTCCTCTTTGACGGCGACAAGTCAGTCGCCGAGGTCATTGGCCGTGATGCCGAGATCGAGTACGTCCAGCTGGCTGTCGGCGAGTCTGCATCGGAGTAACACGCCAGCGTGATGAGCCAGCTCAGCCAGGTCAGGATCGGCCAGGATGAACAAGGCCAGTATCAGGCCAGGATCGACACGGCAAGGATGGGCCAAGAATAAAGCCTGTCCGTGTTTCAAAGACTGCTCAACCGCCGAGTCGTCCATCGCGAGGCCGACTACCATCCGATGATCATCATCAGTGAGTCGCCACCGCCTCCGCCTCCGCCTCCGCCTCCGCCCCCTCCCGCCACCCCCTTCTCTCCCATTCCCCCATGCGTGCCGCTCGCCTTGCCCTTGTCCTCGCGCTTGTCGCTGCTGTTGCGTACGGCTCGTCGTCCAAGTCGAGCGAGACCTTTGTCCCCACTTCGGTGACCCTTCCGGGCAACACGACTGATGTGTCCAAGGTATGTTCTCTGTGGTGGTGGGGGAGGGGGGGCCGGGCACGTGACCCCATCACAGGCAAGGGGGGAGGGGGGGGGGGGGAGGGGAGGGGAGGGGGGGTATAGGCATGCCGACTCACGTGGTATGAGGCGGGGGATAGTGGGCATTGAGCATGACAACTGCGCTGCAGAACGGGAACTCGACGCTGCTGATGGGTCTGTTTGACGGCCAGGTGACCGGCTCCAACCCGCTGGGAGCTACTTCGACGACGACGGCAACGGCGCTGGTGAGCAAGCTGATGGATCTGGTCTCGGCTTTCAAGAGCTACTCGGTCGATGCTCTGGCTATTGTGCAGAATTTTGATGCGCCTGGTGTTGATACCAACTACGCTACCTTTACCCTCGTCTTCAACGGTGTCACCAACAACAACTGCATCGTCACATGGAACTCGCAGGTCATCGTCTCGTTCTCGGCAGAGAACAAGGCCGCCAGCTACGTCTCCCTTTGGGACGTCAACTCGGTCAACTCTCGCCTCGCGCAGAAGTGCCACTAGTCTCCCCTGTGCCTTTTCTATCTCTCTTCGCTCCCGGCGCCCCTGACCCCGAGCTGCCTGGCGCCGCCTCGTCTCTCGTCAAGCGCACCCATACCTCCCCGCCGATCGCCGCCGTCGCCCAAGCCGCCCTTTGCCGCCATCCCCGCAATAATGAACTCCTCCTCTCACAACTGCACACGCCGGGGCGACTTGGCGACCGAGACGCTGGGGATGCCGGCAATCAGGTCGATCGTGTGAAGCAGGACTCTTTGATGGAGGAGGATGGCGCAAAGCAGGTTGGCGAGAGGGTGGAAGACGGCGAGCAAGCCCGAGAGGACAGACTCATCTCCAGCCAGCCAGCCAAACCTTACCGTAGTTGGAGAAGAAGGATATGTTTGCGTCGGTCCACCACCCTTCGGGTACTGCTGAGCAGCACCTCGGGTTTACCCTTGCAGCAGCAGCTGTGCTTCCTCCTGCTGCCCGTAGCGAGCTCCTTGCCGCCATCTCTGAGAAGAGCTCCTCCCGAGCAGTGGTCACCACTCGCCCAGGAGGTGAGGTCATTGTCGGTGATGCCGCCACAGCCGTATACGCCATCTCCTGCTCCTCGCCCTCTGCACACCCTTCTTTCTCCACTCTCTCCTCTCTCTACTCGTGGTTGGCTTGGGCCTCCGCTTGTACGTTCTCCATGCCGTCCCCCCCCCCCCCCCACTTGCCCCCCCTCCCCTCCCGCGATCCCTCCGACACGTCCCGCTGATTGGGGATGATGCCTGATGCCGCCAACCGATGAGAGTCGCCGCCTGCTGATGGAGCAGGCAGCGAGTTGTCTGAGCTAATTGTGTCACGAAGATGTGCAGGGCTGTGTGAAACGCGCGATGGATACGGCGGACGGCTGCCAACTCATGGTGTGTGGGGGATGGGTGTTGGGGGACAGATGATGCAAACTCAGCGGCGGCGATCAAGGTGCTGGAGGAGCATCTGAAGCTGGCGGGATGTGGGCTGCTGAGCGAGCCTTTGGAGGGTGCTGAGGCGTCGCTGGCTGACTACGTGGTGTGCCAGCGGATTGCGACGTGGAAGGGCGAGAGTTCCGAGCTTGTGGCTGGGTACGTGAGCGGGGCCAAAGCAGCATCTCAGGTGCTTGACAGCGTGCTGAGTGCTGGCGACGCCGAAGCGGCGCGGTGGAAGGCGCTGGAGGAGCGGCAGGTCAAGCTGCTGGAGGCGATCGGGGCGCTGGAGGCCAAGGTGGCGGCCGGCACGGCCAACACTGGCGCCGGCGCCGTCACCAGCACCGGGCTGCCGGGCGACCCGCCCGTGCGGCAGGTCGAGCAGACGGTGTCCGAGGTGTGGACCCGGATTGACGGACTGTGCAAAGAAATGGGCATGACCAAGCATGCGTTCAAGCGCGCACCGCCCGAGTACTACGACTGCTCGCTGCAGTGGCGGCAAGCGCTCCTCGGCGCGCCGTCGATCCACCAGCTCTGCAAGTCGATTGTCTTTGTCAACAAGAAGGCACCCAAGGACGTGGTCGACTGCTCCAACCCGCGCATGTCCAAGTACTACTGCGCTATTGTGCAGTACACCGCCCGGATCAACACTGCCGAGCTCGAGCGGTACGTCAAGTCGCTCAACCCCGGCGTGGCCAAGCGCAAGTTCCACTTCCGCCTGGTCAAGGACGACCAGTCGGCCGTCCTCACCGGCTACGGCCACAACGCGGTCACTCCCATCGGCATGGCCACTCCCATCCCCATCGTTCTCGACGCTGCCCTCACCAAGCTCCCGCAGGGCAACTTCTGGCTAGGCGCCGGTGAGGTCGATCTCAAGATACGCGTCGATGCCAACGAGTTTGTTGCAGCCACCAACTGCTTTGTGGCCAACTTTACCGAGCCCAACCCGGACTACGCCGATCTCCCCTGATGAGCCTCTCCTCTCCCTGCACTCGCCCCTAAAGCGAAGCCGTTCATCAAGGCTGATGTACCCCGCAAATCACCACCTTACCCACAACCCCATCCCTTCCCTCCACAACTACATCAGTAGCATACAGAGCAAGTGTACATTGAGAGCCAACTCGGATATCATCTCAAGAGCTGCTCGACGACAACGATCCAACCAACTGCATCACCGCACGCCGACGAGGGATGGCCACCCACCGACCGCTGCCCGACCCAACTCCATTCCTCTTCGAACCACCCATCATGGCATCTCGGTTTGCCGATGCCGAGGATGACGAGACGGTGGGCATGGCGAGCGGACCGATGGTATGTGACATACAGAAGCCCTTCACCCGTGCCCCCTCCCCCCCAGCCCACCCACACCCTTTACTTCCTTCATGTCACTTTTTGGTTACATGAAGTGCATGCGGTGGGGATGGCGGAGACGGGGAGGCCACCCGGTGTGGCCGTGAAGAACGGATTGAAGGCGGTGGATGGGCCATTGACTCGGCAGAGGTGGCGGAGCAGGGGCGGAGACGGACGAGAGGGATAGAGGGCGCGTATGATGTGGGATAGGGGTGGGATCAGGGGTGGGGGTGGTGGGGTGCATGGAGTAGATGGGGTGGGAAGAAGGGAGGTGATGGCAAAAGGAGCGCGTCTTACACGGCGTGGATGTGGTCGGTGGTGGCGGCGACAGGCGGCGGTCCGGGGCGGAGGCGCAGCGCTGGTGGCAGGGAGCGGTGGCGATGAGGCTGGGCAGGCTGGTGTGGATGAATCGGAGGAGGTGGCTCCTGCCACGGCTGTGCGGGCACCCAAGCCGGTGGTCATGATGTCCAAGGTGAAGGGCAACAAGCCGGTGCAGGCGGCGGCAGCGGAGCGCGGCGATGATGTGGCCGAACCCGAGGCATCGATGGAGGAGGAGTGGGACTCTGATGATCTGATGGATCTGGAGGGTGACGAGTATGCGTTTGCGCAGGACTTTACGGTGGGCGGCGGGCGGACAGCGTCGAACAACAAGGGCGGCGGCGGCGGGCTGCAGCCGACCAAGGCTTCGATGCAGCAGTTCTACACACGGATCGACGTCCGGCGCAAGGTGCAAGAGTCTGAGCGCAAGGCAGCAGGCAGCTCACGGCCCAAGACAAAGGACAAGGCGGATCGGGCAACGACTGAGCAGGTGCTCGACCCGCGGACTCGGATGATCATTTTCAAGATGCTGAACAAGGGCCTGTTTGATGAGATCAACGGATGCATCTCGACGGGCAAGGAGGCCAACGTGTACCACGCGCTGGGCGCCAATGGGCAGGGCTACGCGGTCAAGGTCTTCAAGACCTCGATTCTTGTCTTTAAGGACCGCGACAAGTACGTGACCGGCGAGTTCAGGTTCCGGCGCGGGTACTGCAAGTCGAACCCGCGCAAGATGGTCAAGGTGTGGGCCGAGAAAGAGATGCGGAACCTGCTGCGGCTCAAGGCCGCGGGCATCCCGTGCCCGGACGCTGTGGCGCTCAAGCTCCACGTCCTCGTCATGACGTTTATCGGGCGCGACGGGTGGCCTGCGCCGCGGCTCAAGGACGCCAACATCTCGACCGAGCGGGCACAGTCGGTCTACGTGCAGCTGGTCAAGATCATGCGGACCATGTTTCATGTGTGCAAGCTGGTGCATGCCGACCTTTCCGAGTACAACATCCTGTACCACCGCAAGAAGCTGTACATCATCGATGTCTCGCAGAGTGTGGAGCACGACCACCCGCACGCGCTCGACTTTCTGCGCTCCGACTGCACCAACGTCACCGAGTTCTTCAAGAAGCTCTCGCTCGAGCCGATGACCGCGCGCCAGTTGTTCGACTTTGTGACGGACCCAAACCTCGCCGACTCGCAGCTCGACGCGTACCTCGATGCCGTCCAGGCCTTCAACGCGCGCACGACGCGGACCGCCGGCGACGACGTCGCAGACAACGTTTTTATGAACGCGTACATCCCGCGCAACCTCGAGGAGGTCATCGACTACGAGCGCGACATCGACAAGCTCGAGGCCGGCATCAACGACGGTATCTACTACGAAAAGCTCTTTGGCATGAAGCCATCGTTGCCCGGCGGCGCCGAGCTGCCTGCCGACGACGCCAGCGGTCTGCCCAACGGCGAGACCGCGGCCAAGACCGAGGCGGATGATGGCGCTGACGCCGGATCTGTCTCGATCCCGACTACGGTGCCGTCGATTGGCGACGGCGTGGGCGACGGGAAGGATGATCCCGAGTACGAGTACGAAGAGTACGACGACGATCCGCTCAAGCGCAAGGTTCTGGACCCGGAGCTGCAGAAGACAATGACCAAGAAGGAGTGGAAGAAGCTGGTCAAGGAGCACAACCGGATCAAGCGGCAGAACAAGATCCCCAAGAAGGTTAAGAAGCGGCGGCATAAGCTGGCCAAGCAGCGGTAAACCCTCGCCCCCCCCCG
>NW_013657585.1:8326-9447 GCF_000142905.1 Thecamonas trahens ATCC 50062
CCCTTGGGTCTACCCGTACCCGCCCCCCCCCCCGCCCCCCCCCCCCCCACCCTTATCCCACCCAACCCCTCGACTGGCCGCCGTTCATCCTCCACCCGAGTCGCTTACGCACGCCCACCACGACGCCAGCCAACCACCGCCACCCACGCCCACCCCACCTCACCCCACCCCACCCCAGAACAGGGACCGGAAAGAGAGCAGGGCGGGCAAGAGGGGCATGTCGCTCAACAACAAAAGTCGTGGGGAGTGCAGGGGTATGCGGCGCGTGAGCGAGTGTACAAGGCCGAGCTGGCGGCGCGGAAGGAGGCCCAGCGGATCGAAGAGCTGAAGAAGGAACGGGAGGAGGAGGCCAAGCGGGAGGCACTGCGGCGGATGAACAGGTCGACGAGCGGAAAGGACGATGGTCCGCAGCGGATCGAGTGGATGTATGCCACGCCCATGCAGGCTGCATCAGAGGATGACTACATGACAAAGGCTGCCGAGATGGAGGAGAAAGAGCTGAAGGAGGCCATCGCCAGGGAGAAGGCTGCACTCGCAGCCGCTCCGGGTGCTCTCTTTGTTGCCTCAAAGTCGGTCAACCAAGAGCTCGAGGCGCGCACCGTCGCCCGGGAGGATCCCATGTCCATCATCATGGCCAAGGCCACCGAGAAGCTGGCCAACCCGTCCAAGCGTCTGCTAGTCCACGCCGGCACCGGCGCAAACACCCTTCCGCTAGGCCCGCGCACTTTGATGGTTCCGGGTGCAGCCGTCACCAAGGATGCGCGTGAGCGCGAGCGCGAACGCTCCCGCTCGCGGTCCCGCGAGCGCGGTCATCATGGCCATGGCCGCTCGCGCCGACACTCGTCGCGCTCCCACCGCTCACACTCGCACCGCAGCCGCAACAAGACCAAGAGTAAGGACAAGAGTAAGAGCCACCACTCACGGTCCCATCGCTCACGCCGTTCACACCGCTCACACAGATCCCATCGCTCAGGCAGATCCCATCGCTCCCGCCGATCGCGCCGCACGCGGAGCGGGAGCAGGAGCAGTACCAAGAGCGGGAGCGGGAGTGGGAGCGGCTCGCACTCGTCCAGGTCAGGCTCGGCGTCTCTTGCCGCATCGCCTGCTGCCCCGGCTCAAGC
>NW_013657584.1:0-1466 GCF_000142905.1 Thecamonas trahens ATCC 50062
GTCAAACGAGGCTGATGAGGTGTCGTCGATGTGGACGCCGCCGCCGTTGTTGCGAGCGATGTTGTGGCTGATGACGACTCTGGCGAGCGAAGCCGATGATGATGCTGCAGCAGCCAGTGCGCCGCCAGCTGACGCGGTGTTGGCCACGAAAGCGACATCGGCGAGGGTAGCCGAGGAGCCCGAGTCGAGGGCCACCGCACCGCCATTCCCAATGCTAGCGAGATTGGCGTCAAAGTGGACGCCGTCGAGCTCGATGTGGCCGCCGTTTGTGGCTGTGATAGCACCGCCGCTGGTTTTGGCAGTGTTGGCGAGGAAGGTGGTGTTGGCGATGCGCGCGAGTGAACCATCCCGATCGACAGCCACGGCGCCGCCGGCAACTGAGGCAAAGCAGCGATCAAAGGTGGAGTTGGTAACGATGAGAGTACCGGCGTTCTTGACAAGGACCGCGCCGCCGAAGCCGACATCAAAGAGAGAGCTCTTTTGTGAGGACGTCGCTGTCGACGACACGATGCGACACGAGTGGAGCTCAAGGACAGCCTGTTCGCCGTCAACACGCATGCCTTGGGATGCCAAGACCGAGTCAAAGCCGGTGCCCATGTTGGTGATGGTGAGATTGACAAGGCGTACCGAGAGAGGCGGAGAATAGGTTGCAGCCGGCGGCACGACATGGAAGAGCACTCCACCATCACCACCAGCAGAGATGCTAGGAGGAAGAGTCGCGTCGATGACAACATGACCTGGCACAGCAGCTGCAAGAGTACACGGGTGATCGAGCTTGAGGTGCGCGCCAGCACGGCCAAATGCGTACGTACCGGGCGGAAAGAGGAGGGTGTCGGAGATGCACCGAGACAGGCGGTGAATGTTGGCGGAGAGACACGTTGGGTCGTCGAGGCAGGCGGGAAGGCTAGGGGAGTAGGTGACAACCCGCGGAGCCGGAAAGTGGAACGCGTTGCGCGTGAGACGAGGATACCATGCGATCTCGTCGTCATACTCTGACGCTGATGCAAAGTCCATATCTCCATCTCCGTCGATGTCAGCCGCAATGACTGACCGTGGCCCGTTTGCCAACGTGGTCACCAGTTGTTGCGGACCAAAGGTCCCGTTCCCGTCGGTGTTCTCATACCACACAACCGAGTTGTCGAAGAACAACGCCGACGCGAGGTCCACATCGCCGTCTCCATCAATGTCGGCCGCAAACATGGACCACACATCGTTCCCGAGACTGCTCACCACTCGCCGTGTCCCGAAGCCTCCGACCGCCTCGGTATTCTCGTACCAGGCAATGTCGTCGTCACTGGACGACGCCACCACCAGGTCCACATCGCCATCAGCATCAATGTCAGCCGCGATCATGGACCGCGCTCCATACACTACACTTCTCACCACCTGCTGTGACCCAAGCTCTCAGCTCCGTCGGTGTTCTCGTACCATGCAAGCTTGTCGTCGTAGAACGACAGAGACGCCAG
>NW_013657584.1:1855-2312 GCF_000142905.1 Thecamonas trahens ATCC 50062
CAAAGCCCCCAGCGCTGTCGATGTTCTCGTACCACGCAATCTTATCATCGTTGTACGAGGCCGACGCCAAGTCCAAATCACCATCGCCATCAATGTCAGCCGCAATAACAGAGTACGCCCCGCCAGCTGCACTGCTCACCACTCGCTGCGATCCCACGTGGTGTTCCCGTCAGCGTTTGCGTACCATGCAACCTTGCCGCCGACGGTCGACGCCAGGTCCAGATCCCCGTCTCCATCAATGTCAGCCGCAAACACAGACACTGCACCGTCCGCTACAGTGCTCACCACCTGTTCTGACCCAAAGTCTCCGGCTCCGTCCTTGTTCTCGTGCCACGCAATCTTGTTGGCGAACGACGACGCCCACGCCAGGTCCATGTCACCATCACCATCCACGTCAGCCGCAATGACCGACCTGGCAGCGCGGGCTACAGTGCTCACCACTTGCTGGGGTCCAAAG
>NW_013657584.1:2412-5454 GCF_000142905.1 Thecamonas trahens ATCC 50062
GGTGTTCTCGTACCACGCAATCTTGTCGTCAAGCTCCGACGCCGAGACCAGGTCCAGATCCCCGTCTCCATCCATGTCAGCCGCAGTCACAGACCGCACACCATTCGCTGCGGTACTCACCACTTGCTGCGGCCCAAAGATTCCGGCTCCGTCGATGTTCTCGTACCAGGCAATCTTGTCTTGACCGAACAACGGCGAGACCAGGTCCGGATCGCCATCTCCGTCAATGTCAGCCGCGATCACTGAATACGCATCGTTTGTCAAGGCGCTCAACACCTGTGGCGGCCCGAAGCTCCCGGCTCGGTCGGTGTTTTCGTACCACGCAATGGTGTCGTCCAAATACGATGCCGACGCCAGGTCGATATCGCCATCACCATCAAAGTCAGCTGCAACGACAGACTGCACAGTGCCTGCTGCAGTGGTCACCACTTGCTGCTGGCCAAAGGTGGCGTTGCCGTACAGGTTCTCATACCATGCAACCTTGTTGTCGTTGTACGACGCGGACACCAGGTCCAGATCGCCATCTCCATCAATGTCAGTCGCAATGAGAGCCCGCGCACCGTCGACTGCCGTGCTCACTACTTGCGGCAGCGCAAAGGTTCCGTTTGCGTCGGTGTTCTCGTGCCACGCGATCCAGTTGCCACCCGCCGATGCCAGGTCGATATCGCCATCACCATCCATATCAGCTGCAATAACAGCCTGCGTATTGCTGACTGGTGTACTCACTACTTGCGCCACCACGTCGACCTCTGCCCAGCACTGCGGAATGTCCGGCACTGCCGCCACCTGGACCGCCACAACGAGCGCCAAAAGACTCGTCAACGCCACCGCCATAGGCCGCCACGAACCACCGACGGGCAAGGACGAGCCATCATGCCAGAGCCAACCGACGTGCGCCACCTTTGCCCTGCTGCGATTCCAACTATGCCGAGCACCACACATGCGTGTGCGCTTTGCGTCGAATGCTACGTCGGCAGAAGTGGTGTGTGTGTGTGTGTGTGTGGTCCAGGTGCGGGGGTTCGACCGGTCTTGGGCAGGGCCAACCCACGCATGTGCGCTGATTGGCGAGTGGGGAGACCTCGCTTCCGGGTATCGATTATGTCTTATGCCGATGATTGTTACCG
Source organism: Thecamonas trahens ATCC 50062 (assembly GCF_000142905.1). Lineage (NCBI taxonomy): Eukaryota > Apusomonadida > Apusomonadidae > Thecamonas > Thecamonas trahens. Next base: position 3,537 of record NW_013657584.1, read on the forward strand.
GGTCGAACTGGCCGGGTCGAACTGGCGCGCGAGCAGACAGTCTTGTTCTGTTGGGCCACCCGCCCGCTCAACGACTACCAGAGGCGGCCAGAGGTGCTTGCCGAATCGTCGCCGCATCGGCTTATTCGCGAGATCCGGATCATTGTCTCGGGCGTGTTGCCGCCGGCACCCGCAGTTTCCCTACACGCTCGGCTATGCTGCGGCGCATCACAAAGCCTCCACGCTGCTGGGCGTGTTTTACTGCGGCATGGCGTCGCCCGCGGACGATGTCCCGGCGGCGGTGTGGGCGCTGCGGCACACCACGAGGAGAGCTTTGAGCCGTAGGACTAGCGGCGTGCTTGGAAGATAGCGATGGCCTTGTCGACGTGCTGGAGGATGTTGGCGCGGTCGGCCTGGAGGGCGGCGATGTTGCCCGTGGCGATGGTGACGTGATCCCTGACGTCGGCGAGCTCGACCTCGGCGGCGGCGAGCTTGGCCTTGGTGTCGGCGAAGTCGGTCCTGGTGTCGGCGAGCTCGGCCTTGGTGTCGGCGAGCTCGGCCTTGGTGTCGGCAAGCTCGGCCTCGAGTTTGTCCACGCGAGTGGTTCCAGCAGAGGCGCCTGCACCGCCGCCAATGTCGCCACCAGCAGCGATGGTCTCACGGACGTAGCAGGCTACTGGCTCGGGAGCAGCCCCGGTGACGATGAGGTTGTAGACTTCCTTTGTAGCCAGATTATTGGCGCTGTCGGACTTGTTGAGCACAGCCGAGGCAATTGACATGGCCGTCTCGCCGTTGGTCCCGAGAGCCCACACATCGGCACCTGCGGCGAGCAGTGCCATGGTTGCGAGGATGTTGGAGGGCGAGACGGCGACGTGGAGCGGGCGCAGTCCAAGGGACGGTTCGACGGCGTCGATGTCGGCGCCGGAGTTGATGAGGAAGGCGAAGACAGGGATGGAGAACGGGATTGTGTCTGCGGCATGAAGGACGATGAAGAGGGCGAGGGTGGCCTTATTGATGCCATTGGCAAGCTCGGTGGCGCCGTCGCCATGCTCGCGGATCCAGGCGACCATCGCAGATGAGAACACTGCAGATCGCTCCGCGGGAGCAGCTACGTACACATGCGTGTTGTCCGGCTGCAGCGTGAAGGGATCGAGACCAACTCCGCTCAGCTCGGTCATCCGCATAGCCGTCAGCTGGTTCGCGGCGATAATGGTGTCGAGCACAGTGGCGCCGTTTCCGTCGACGGCAGACTGGTCGAGGACGATGTCGAGGGCGGCGACTGCCTCGAGGAGAGCCTTGAGGGCACCGTGCTCCGTGTTGGCAGCCGCGACATGAATGACGGGCGTATTGAACGTGGGTTCAACAGCGTTGACGTCTGCACCAGCGGTGATGAGCTCGGAGACGATGTCGGCTGAGATCGGGACGGTCGGTGAGGCGCGGAGGACGACAAAGAGGGCGAGGGTGGCCTTGTTGATGCCGTTGGCGAGCTCGGTGGCGCCGTCGCCATGCTCGCGGATCCAGGCGACCATCGCAGATGAGAACGCTGCAGATCGCTCCGCGGGAGCAGCTACGTACACGTGCGTGTTGTCATCATCGAGATCGTAGAGGTCTGCGCCGTTGGCAAGCAGCGTGTTGAGCGCGTCCACGGAGAGAGCATTACAGCGGGCCATGAGATGCACCGGATGGGGCACATGGGCTTGAGCAAAGCCGAGCAGAGCACGGGCGTGCTGCGATGCAGGGAAGTCTGGTTGGGCGATGGTAGTGCGCGCGCGACGCAAGTCGAGGGTAACCTTGGAGCAGTTGCGCAAGCCGAGGGATGTGAGGTTGGGGCAGCCACCGGCGAGGGCGACCACTGCCGCATCGTGATGTTGGAGCAGTGTCAAGTAGAGGGTTGGGAGGTGGCAGCCACGCGAGGGCGACACTGCCGCATCCGCATCGG
>NW_013657584.1:5935-8705 GCF_000142905.1 Thecamonas trahens ATCC 50062
CACGTTCATCGTCACGTCACTCGTCAGCACATTCGCAGCCATACTCTCTCACTCTGTCAGACAGAGAGATATACCCTTCCACCTTCCGCATACCCCCCGCCACCCACCACTCACACAGCATTCGGCAGAAATCAAAGCCATCCAAAAAAATTGACTCTGATCGTGTCAGGCAGGATCACAGCCCCCTCCACCACTCAGACACCCCCACCATACTCATTGCCCACTTACACATCCTCCCGACCACCCTCTGTACACGCCCATGGTCCCGTATCATCCATCCCTCTCCATCGTCCCCGCCAGACCACCCCATCACCCTCCATTGGTCCTCCCGGCACTGTGACGTCAATCTCGGCACTGTGACGTCGTGCCCTTCCCTGCCCCCTCTGCCGGGAAGCCCTGCCACCACCCGCCACCGCCCGCCCCTTCCGCCCGCTCCGTCGGATGGGTCACTGCCTTGATCACCTTCGCAATGGTCTCGCTCTTCCCTCTCCGGGGCATGCCTCTCCGTCGGCCTCTCTCCAACCCGTCCTTCTGCCAGACGTCGTCGATGACTTCTGCGGACATGCCCAACACGCTGCTGCGCTCGTGGGTGTCTCGATCAACGTCTGCTGGCCACTGCGCCTCGGTCTTGCCTATCTTCTGCTGATGGGCTGGTTGGGCTTGGCCGGCCGATCGCCGGGGGTGGGTCACTGTGCTGATCGACGTGATCCGGCAGGCAGAGATGGCGAGCGCGATAGATGCGAGGACATCTCGAGCCGTCAAGCGAGCGGGGCGATCGGCTGGTTGGGAGCTGGAGATGGCCGAGCGCACTTGGTACAGGCACTGTGAGATGCCCGATCTGTCCTTGAGCTCGGCTGATCGATGGGGATCATGGTCGATGTCGAAGCTGGTGTCCCGCGTGAGGATGGATGAGGTCGAGCGCCATGCGGCTTGAGCCTGTGGTCTGTCTCGACAATCACTAGAACCGATGCGATGGTGATGGGTACTACATGCTGTGCGACTTTCACGTCTGCTGGACGTGTGCCTGTAGGAAGGACGGCATGTTGTGGGAAAGTGCGGATGCTGTGCGGCGGGCGGGGGCAGGGGGGGTCTCTGTGATGATGCTGATTGCGATCGGGGCGATGGCCGCGGTGGAGCGCCGATGAGCCTTGCGGCGATGGTTACGACATGACGTGAGGGGATAAATGGTCATCGGGCGGTTGGTACTGGGGATGTGGGCCACGGACTGAGTACATAGTTGTGACGAGCACTGCGATGCGAGTGCGTCATGGGGCGTGGCCACGACTGAGGAGTATGCGTGGATGGCTTTATCGACTGGCCAGTTGCTGGACAGCAGGCTCGTGACCAGCAAGCAGGTGATGGGATGGGAGAGGATAGATATCTGCATCATCCGTCAGTCTGTCCGATGAGTGTGTGTCGATGCTTGGATGGAATGGGAAGGTGGAGGGAGCCGAGCAGTGATCACCAAATTCTTTCGGCGACGGACAATTCAGAACTACGTACGACAACGGCTACCACACAACACTCACCGCTTCTCCACGGATCTCCGCCAAGTCGACAATCCGTTTATTGGTCCCCATTCCGTACCCATGGCGGCAAGGCAAGGCATGTTAGCGTAGCAAGCAGAGCTTGATGCTTTTACGCGATCGAGGCCCGGTAGGAGGGCGTCCTTCAGGTGTTCGCAGACGAGAGTTGGCACAACGCCCACTTCCCCAGCAGCCCTTCCGACGAGGATGTGATTAAGTTTGCCGAGGCCATCGTCTCCTTCACACACTATCCGAGCGTGGCCAACACGTGTACTTCGCAGACACGGACAACCACAGAAGCCAGTGGCGATCCCATGCCGCTGCCAGCTGGTGCCAAGGTTGCCATCGGGCTCGACTCGCACGCACCTCGTCCAAACTGGATTGTGCCCTGTTGCCGATGGTGGCGCGCGGCGACGAGCCTGCGATGGTCCTGGACTACTTGTGTCGGCCAAGCTGGAGAAGCTCATGGATAGCGAGAACGTCATGGTCAGTAGCTACAACGAGTTCAAGTCCTGTATCATCTACACAAGCAGCCGCCGCGGGGTCGACTTGAATCGGGCGCGCTTGATTGTAGTGGTCGGCCAGGACAAGATAACAGTGCGGCTCCTGCAGGCGCTGTACGCGGCGTCGGATGTAGCGGTCTTGGCACACAGCCAAGTACTCGGTCGAGGGGCTCGGGATGCTGCGCGGGCGGGGCAGCCCGAGCGAGCTCGTGTACATCGATGCGGATGGTAATGACTGTATGCTGTGTCTCCCAGCCCGCCCCATCCACTACCACGAGTCCGCCTACGCCCGCAGGCCCACTGTTGCCGAGGAGTGGATCGTGCCCGCCAAGTTTGTCGGGGAGGACCAGTCGTCCGGCAAGGCGTCTCGCGCCGGGGGTGAGCTGATGCGCCGCTTCAAGGGCCGCGCAGAGCTCGAGAAGGCGCGATCGGGCACGTTTTGGTGGCACCGGTCAAACAAGAAGCACCTTTGGGCATATCCTCTCGAGGTTGTTGACAGGGGTGATGTGTCCTCTTCTTGGGCCGTCCTCGGGCGCGAGTGTCCGGAGGCTGTGCCGGCGGAAGACGATGCCAATGACGACAACAGCTGCGTCAAGGGCAATACGACAAGCTTGGTTCAGTTCCTGGCATCGACAGATTGCGGCGCCGCCATCGACCAAGCGGTGGCCATGGAGTGCAAGCACTTGCGGATGTACGGGGTCCGCAAGCGGGTTCATGACACGGTGGCTGTCTTGGGCATGT
>NW_013657584.1:10729-11970 GCF_000142905.1 Thecamonas trahens ATCC 50062
CCTGCCTTTTTGATTGCTAGTATGTAGAGCATCATCACGGATAGCGGTAGAGAGTGGTGTGAAAGGGTGGTGCTGTCTGCGTCATGGAAGATGGGATCGGGCTGATGGCCATGGTCCTCCGTGCGGCTGTGTCTGTGGGGGCTTGTGTTCAGAGTAGCTAGGGCGAGGGAGGGTGAGGGAGCGGTCAGCCAGTCGTATGCAAGTTGAGATGGCGATGGAATGCGGGCATCAGCTTTGTTGAGTGCACAGTGGGGGTTCATGGCAGCCAGGTCGCCGACGAGGGATCTGCGGTTGTTTGATTTGGGGGAGGTGAGGCCCATGGGATCGGGGTCGTTTGTGGTTGGCTTTTTAGCGTTGGCCTTGGGGGCGTCGGATGGGTGGCTGAGAAGGCGATGGGAGGCCGATGAGAGGGTGAGGTGGTAGATCGGGCTGGAGGGGATGTCCAGCATACGTGTGTGTGAGTGGGCTGTGTGCTCGTTTGCTGGGAGCTGGCGCGGCATGTGCGGCTTGGGTGTGGCGATGGGAGGGGGGATGGCTGGTGTCCGACTGAGGCATGGATGTGGTCAGAGCGTGCACGATCTGGCGACGACGAGTCTGTGGAGGGGTGATGGCATGTGCTCGCTGTCGTCGAGCAACCGGATGTCCCATTCGTCTGGGCGGAGCAGGGCAGGGCGTTGTTGCTTCCGCTGTTAGCTTGATGGCGAGCTGGAACCGCAGCGCGTTATCGAGGAAGAACGACGACGTCGCATCGACCACCAGGGCGGTGATGTCCAGGCTGCCGTGCGGCTGTGGTGGACGGAGCGTGGTTGGCTTGTTGTTTGTCAAGCCCATGAACGGCGTGGCAGTCGTCATGCCAGCGGTAACGTCGGCGAGGATGACGATGGCGTTGATGTGAGCAGCACTCGGCTGCGAGCGAGGGTGGGGTCGCGGGTGAGAAGCGCAACGCCTCGATGGCAGAGATCAGATTGCGGCTGCGCGGCGTGAGTCAGGGTGCGTGCGCGGGTGGCGGCGACGAGGACAACGAGCGAGGGACGTGGGTGGGGTTGGCAAGGTACGTCGTTGTCAGGTAGAGGTAGCACGACGCCCAGCAAAGAAGAGCTGGCCGGCTGCCCTCGCTTGATCGAGGACGGTAAGGAGGACTGGCCGAGACGGTGGCGAGCTGTGGGGGAGATCGGGATAAAGGAGGACAGAGTGTTGATGTGCGATGAGGGGTGATTGGATTGCAGAGGACGGTTGCGGGT
>NW_013657583.1:0-3137 GCF_000142905.1 Thecamonas trahens ATCC 50062
AATTGGCACGGTGATCCACGTGTACAAGAGCGCCGTCCGATAGCCCGCGTACACACGAGATCAAGGTGAGAATTGGGCGCTCAGAGGGCGCCCCGTCGTCGTCGTCGTCGTCGCGCATCGTCGATCGGAGAGCCGACTGTGTCGAGGCCATCAGAGCGAGGTGGCAGCCGCTTTGATTCGCTCCGCGTCGCATGGCTGTTGCCTACGGCCCGTACAACGGTGAGCAGACGAGTCTGGCGGCTACCCTCAGTGAGCTTGCTACTGCGCGATCGTCGCGGGGGCGGCCTCGTCGCCACGCGGCGCGAGATGGAGGCAGTGTTGGAGGCTGGCGGGCCGATGGCGCTCAGCGGGTACACGCGGGTGATGGCCAACGTCTTGCTGCCACATGTGATCTACGCGCGCATCGGCTCCGGGCCGCTGGAGGAGCTCCTTGCCGAGGCCTTTCTCGTGGGCGGCCGCACGATCGGTCGTTGCAGCGGGAGCAGAAGCGGGCTGGCCGGGCTCGGACGCCGCTGTTAGCTGAGCTCGGGCTCGGGCCTCGATCACGTGTGGGCGCTGAGCATCAAGCTGGCACTGGCGCGTGCGCTCGCCGAGGTCCACTCGATCACGGGCGGCGGGCACGACGTGGTGGTGGACCACAAGAGCGAACGGATGGTCATCAAGAGCAACCGGGGGACGATGGCGGTGGTGCCATCGGTGGCGTACATGGCGCCGGAGCAGCTGCGCGGAGCCGATGAGGGTTTGAGGGCGACATGTTCACCTTTGGCACGCTCCTCTACGAGATGCTCATGCGGGCGCCGGCGTTTGATGGCAGCAATGCCATGGGGGTCGGCCGTCAGGTCCTCACCAGCAACGCTGCTAGTGCGATGGCGGGTGATTCATCCGGCGGTGTTGGTCGGTCGATCCGCTGGTGAGGCCCATGGCGCAGGAGGCTGCAGATGTGCTGGCGGCAGCGAGGATGCGGACGCGGTGCTGGGGGGAGTAAAGGCGGTGGGTGTTATGGGTGGCGGCGGAGGATGATGGGGGGGCGGTTGGAGAATACGGTGAGGAGGCGGTTGGGGTCGGAGGGGTGGGGGATGGAGAGGCCGGTGTGGTTGGCAATGGTGATGCGAGTGGAGTTGTTGCGTGGGTGGGTGGAGGTGGAGCAGAGGGCGTGGAGCGAAAAGGGGAGGGAGTGGCGGGCGTGGAGGGCGTAGCCGGTGGGGGAGGGGTGCCACTCGAACGTCTCGTCGGAATCTGAGTGGGAGGCCAGGACGGGCAGCTGGCCATCCGCACTCGGCAGCGCAATCACACCCCGCACACTGTAGGTGTGGCCCTCCAGCACCTCACAGGAGGCATTGTCCGCGGTGTACCGCATGGCACCCATCTCGTCGTCCGCAGCATGCCACACCCGGATCGTGTCTTCCCACGACCACGAGACCAGGACAGGCAGCTGGCCATCCGCACTCGGCAGCGCAATCACACCATGCACATCGTCGGTGTGGCCCTCCAGCACCTCACAGGAGGCACTGTCCGCGGTGTACCGCATGGCGCCCATCCCGTCGTCCGCAGCATGCCACACCCGGATCGTCCTGTCCCGCGACCACGAGACCAGGACCGGCAGCTGGCCATCTGTACTCGGCAGCGCAATCACACCCTCCACACCGCTGGTGTGGCCCTCCAGCACCTCACAGGAGTCCCTGTCCGCGGTGTACCGCATGGCGCCCGTCCCGTCGTCCGCAGCATGCCACACCCGGATCGTACTGTCCCACGACCACGAGACCAGGACAGGCAGCTGGCCATCCGCACTCGGCAGCGCAATCACACCCTCCACATCGTCGGTGTGGCTCTCCAGCACCTCACAGGAGGCACTGTCCGCGGTGTACCGCATGGCGCCCGTCCCGTCGTACGCAGCATGCCACACCCGGATCGTGTTGTCTCTCTCGACCACGAGACCAGGACAGGCAGCTGGCCATCCGCACTCGGCAGCGCAATCACACCCTCCACACCGTAGATGTGGCCCACCAGCACCTCACAGGAGGCCCTGTCCGCGGTGTACCGCATGGCGCCCGTCCCGTCGTCCGCAGCATGCCACACCCGGATCGTCCTGTCCCACGACCACGAGACCAGGACAGGCAGCTGGCCATCCGCACTTGGCAGCGCAATCACACCCTTCACATACTCGGTGTGGCCCTCCAGTACCTCACAGGAGGCACTGTCCGCGGTGTACCGCATGGCGCCCTCTCCGTCGTCGGCAGCATGCCACACCCGGATCGTCCTGTCCCACGACCACGAGACCAGGACAGGCAGCTGGCCATCCGCACTCGGCAGCGCAATCACACCCCGCACATACTCGGTGTGGCCCTCCAGCACCTCGCAGGAGGCATTGTCCGCGGTGTACCGCATGGCGCCCGTCCCGTCGTCTGCAGGATGCCACACCCGGATCGTCTTGTCGGCCGACCACGAGACCAGGACAGGCAGCTGGCCATCTGCACTCGGCAGCGCAATCACACCATGCACCCTGCTGGTGTGGCCCTCCAGCACCTCACAGGAGGCAGTGTCCGCGGTGTACCGCATGGCCTCCGTCCCGTCGTCCGCAGGATGCCACACCCGGATCGTCCTGTCTTCCGACCACGAGACCAGGACCGGCAGCTGGCTGTCCGCACTCGGCAGCGCAATCACACCCTGCACATCGCTGGTGTGGCCCTCCAGTACCTCACAGGAGGCACTGTCCGCGGTGTACCGCATGGCGCCCGTCCCGTCGTCCACAGGATGCCACACCCGGATCGTCTCGTCCTCCGACCACGAGACCAGGACAGGCAGCTGGCCATCCGCACTCGGCAGCACAATCACACCCCGCACCCTGCTGGTGTGGCCCTCCAGCACCTCACAGGAGGCATTGTCCGCGGTGTACCGCATGGCGCCCGTCCCGTCGTCCGCAGCATGCCACACCCGGATCGTCCTGTCCCACGACCACGAGACCAGGACAGGCAGCTGGCCATCCGCACTCGGCAGCGCAATCACACCATGCACCCTGCTGGTGTGGCCCTCCAGCACCTCACAGGAGGCAGTGTCCGCGGTGTACCGCATGGCCTCCGTCCCGTCGTCCGCAGGATGCCACACCCGGATCGTCCTGTCCTCCGACCACGAGACCAGGA
>NW_013657583.1:3507-8845 GCF_000142905.1 Thecamonas trahens ATCC 50062
CGCAATCACACCCCGCACACTGTTGGTGTGGCCCTCCAGCACCTCGCAGGAGGCAGTGTCCGCGGTGTACCGCATGGCCTCCGTCCCGTCGTCCGCAGGATGCCACACCCGAATCGTGTTGTCCCACGACCACGAGACCAGGACAGGCAGCTGGCCATCCGCACTCGGCAGCGCAATCACACCATGCACCCTGCTGGTGTGGCCCTCCAGCACCTCACAGGAGGCATTGTCCGCGGTGTACCGCATGGCGCCCGTCCCGTCGTCCGCAGCATGCCACACCCGGATCGTCCTGTCCCACGACCACGAGACCAGGACAGGCAGCTGGCCATCCGCACTCGGCAGCGCAATCACACCCTCCACATCGTCGGTGTGGCCCTCCAGCACCTCGCAGGAGGCAGTGTCCGCGGTGTACCGCATGGCCTCCGTCCCGTCGTCCGCAGGATGCCACACCCGGATCGTGTTGTCCCCCGACCACGAGACCAGGACAGGCAGCTGGCCATCCGCACTCGGCAGCGCAATCACACCCCGCACACTGTTGGTGTGGCCCTCCAGCACCTCCACGCGTTCACCAGTTTGCACGTCCAGTACGTCCACATTCTTCCAACATCCACCAGCAACCAGCGAGCCACTGATGTTGATGACATTGCCGGACGAGCCATCAAAGCGAAAGCGCTCAGCACCACGATGCGCAACAGGGTCCACAGCTCTCGATGGAATGAGAGCCCCAGACGGGACATCTTCGCTCACAGCAGCAACCAGGTCCTTCACCGCTTTGGACGCGTTGTTATAGGCAAGTCGCGCAACGAGCTCGGTTTCGATTTGCGACTTGCCCTTCTCAATGATGTCGCGTGAGAGCGACAGCGCACGCTCGACCTCGTCAACGTCTTTGGCTCCTTCACATCCGAGGCGCACAACACAACGCAGATCGTTGAGGAGGCCACTAAGCGAGTCGTTTGCGCGGGCTTTCATCCATGGCCAGGAGAGAGCAACCGCAACGGCGGCATGGTTCGCTCCGGCTGCAATCATGTGCGAAATACCGTGGGTGACGATCCAGTCGGAGGCAGTATCAGATGTCATGGCCTTCGCAGCGGTATGCGGCGTGGCGCCAGACGGAGGCAGCCCGGCGACAACGGCGAGATGACGGGCAGGAAGGGAAGGGATGTCGTCAAAGCATACCTCAAGCTGATGGCGAATGTACTCGAGGTGCAGATCGTGCATCTCGATTACGGTTATGGCCCCGCCATCCGTGGCAACGACGCGCAGCAACGACGTGTTGGCGAGGGCATCGAGGGACCTAGCAAACTTGATATTGCTTGCGTCGATCGCGGAGCGGAAGTTGGCGACGTCGATGGGCGCGTCTGATGGAAAGACGGCGAGCATGGCGTAAATAGTCAGCGCCACCTTGCGGACACGCTTGGGGATGGCACCGCTGAGGGTCCAAGTGATGATGTCAAAGATGCGGGCGTACTTGGCGTCCGATCCGCCGCAATCATCGCGGTGCTCATCCATGGCAAGCTCAGTTGCATCTGCAGCGTCCTCAACAGCGTCGTCAAGCGCAGCCTCGCCAGAAATGGACGAGCCAAGGACGGCGAGGGCGAGGGCATGGCCACGGCAAAAGGTCGCGAGGGAGACGATGCGGGAATCGTTGAGAGCAAGGGTGTTTGCCCACTCAGGTGAGCCCTTGGCGAGGTAGTTGCGAAGGACAACAGCAGCGTCGTCCGGGCCAAAGGTGCCAAGCTTGATGGAGGAGGTGGTGTTGGTAGCAACAGCGGCGTTGCGCGAGGTGACGAGGATGGCATGCGGGGCTGCGATGTGGTTGGTGAAGACGGAGGCCTGGCGGGTGGTCCACGCATCGTCGAGGATGAGCAGGATGCGGGTGCCGGCGGCGGCAAGGGACCGGGTCTTGGCAGCAAGGATACGTTGGAGGTCGTCGAGGTTGGCCTGAGTATCGACTGTGCAGCTCAGACCCTGCTTGAGAAAGTAAGACATGCGGCTGGTAAGAGCTGGGTTGGACGTATTGTCCTCACCAAGCGAGAGCCAGAAGACGGAGAAGACCGAAGTAATGGCGGGATGGATGGCGACATCGGCAGCGAGTGACGACTTGCCGACGCCACCGAGCCCGTTGACACCGACGACTGAGACGTTGTTCGCACCAAGAAGGACATTAATGACCGCATCACGAGTGTCAGGGAGCGGGTGGTATTCGGGTGGATTGAATGGCGGCGGCATGAGTAAAGGCAAACGCTCAATAGAGCAAGAGTCGCGCAAGACAGCGACGACAGCGTCTGCAACGCGGGAGACGAGATCGGAAAAGCTGTCGTGGCCGTTACGGTCGCCCTGGACGCACCCCCACTCAGGCAGCGAGTGTATGAGCTTGACTCGTTCACAGCGCGAGGAGTACCATGCTTTCACGTTCAGGTCCTCAGAGTGTTCAGCCTTGTGGACAGCACCCTTGGCGTGAGCAAGATCACCAAAGGCAGCGATAAGGTCAGGGCCAATCCAAGCCTTAGCCTGCTCCTCATGCACGGCGCCGGTGACACGCTCAATGACGTCGGCATCAGCGAGCCGGGCATCCCCCCAAACGCTATTGAACGGCAAGGCTTCATGCATGAAGACAGGGATGATGACGGGGTTATTGTCGAGGGCAAAGCGCACCTCTTCCATGGCAAAGCCCGAGGCGAGGAGATAGGGCGAGACTGAAATAACAATGATGCGTGAGCCCTCAAGTAGGGCATGCACGTCGTCCATGCCACTGCACCTGACGCCGAACCAGTCCAGCCTGTCCACAAACGCCCTGACACCACGTCGTAAGAGCTCCCGCCGAACGTCGATCATGAAAGCCTTGTCGTGCGAGCCATGCGCGAGAAATACGTCATACTTCTTGATGGGGGGCGGCTTGATCGTAGAAGATGGAGCGGCTGGTGACGATGACGTCGCTTCAATTTGCATGTTCTGAGGGACTGCGGAGGAAGGGGTGGCCGAGCTGGCCGAGCTGGCGTTGGCGGGGGGGTGCGGGCGGGGGCGCTTGGCAGAACCCTGCTGCACTGGTGCGTGTGCAGGGCGCGGGGGGTCCCCTGTGTCCCCTGGGGCGGGGTCCATGGGCACAGTGAGAGGTGTGCGGAGTGTGCGTTGCGTGTGACGGCGAGGGCGACAGTCGGCATTTGGGCGATTTTTTGGATATCGGGCGAGTGCCGGGGGAAGGGCCGGGGGAGAAGGTATGATTATTTCAATGAGAGTTAATTGATGGGGATGGGCATGATTAGTTGAACGAGAAATGATTGATGTGGCGATGGTGGGGCCAGGGGGGGTGCATGCAAGCAAGAAGGGTGTGTAGTTGGGCAAAAAGAAGAAAGAATGCGTTACTCGGTATTCCCGTGTGGTCCCCCACCACAGTACTAACCAAGCCTCATGCTGCTTGACTTCCGAGAGCGAGACGGGATCGGGTATTTTCAGCATAGGATGAACGCATTCGCTGTAAGAGTGTGCGTGTGGTAGTCATGTGGTGGAGGGCGAGGGCGCAGAGCGGTCGCAGAATGGGTTCCGACCAGGAGATGGCGATCGGGTGATTGAGGCAAGATGTGGCTGCTTCCGGCGCGATGCGGCTGTGAGTGGACTCTGATCTGTGAGTGGAATAGAGGTGCTTGCATTGCTGAGTCTCACCTTGTTCGGTTCCTTCTCTGCGATGTGGCGAGAACCACAGCTCGCCGACGTCCACGGCCTCCGTACGTACATGCACAACTGCGCTGACAACCATCATGGACTTTGAATCTCAAGGTCACCTCGGCTTTGTTGACTCGATCGAGGATGCGCTCGAGACGCTTCCGGAGAGCCCGGCCGTTACCTTCTCCAACAACGTCTACGGCGTTTGGCGCGGTAGCGATCAGACGGCCGACGGCGTTGTGGCTGCGGTGGCGTACAAGCGCCGCGACCTTGTGGCGATCAAGGTCGGTGGCTGCCCAAACGACAAGAACATCACTAGCAAGGCGTTGATTGCCATCGGCGGGTCATGCACCTTGCTCAAGTTGGTGGATGCATCGAGAACCGTGGCTGTGACCGACCAGTGGCCAGGGTGAGGGAGCGATCGGCCAGTCGTATGCAAGTTGAGATGGCGATGGAAGGCAGGCATCAGCTTTGTTGAGTGCACAGTGGGGGTTCATGGCAGCCAGCTCGCCGACGAGGGATCTGCGGTCGTCCGACTTGGGGGAGGTGAGGCCCATGGGACCGGGGTCGTTTGTGGTTGGCTTTCTAGCGTCGGCCTTGGGGGCGTCGGATGGGTGGCTGAGAAGGCGATTGGAGGCCGAGGCGAAGGTGAGGTGGTAGATCGAGCTGGAGAGGATGTCCAGCATACGTGTGTGTGTGCGTGGGCCGTGTGCTCGTTTGCTGGGAGCTGGCACGGCATGTGTGGCTCGGGTGTGGCGATGGGAGAGGGGATGGCTGGGGTCCGACTGAGGCATGGATGTGGTGAGAGCGTGCGCGATCTGGCGACGACGAGTCTGTTGAGGGGTGATGGCATGTGCTCGCTGTCGTCGAGCAACCCGATGTCCCATTCGTCTGGGCGGAGCAGGTCAGGGCTTTGTTGCTTCCGCTGTTAGCTTGATAGCGAGCTGGAACCGCAGCGCGTTTTTGACGAAGGACGACGACGTTGCATCGACCACCAGGGCGGTGGTGTCCAGGCTGCTGTGCGGCTGTGGTGGACGGGCGTGGTCGGCTTGTTGTTTGCCCAGCCCATGAACGGCGTGGCAGTCGTCATGCCAGCGGTAACGTCGGCGAGGAGGACGATGGGGCTGGTGTCAGCAGCACTCGGCTGCGAGCGAGGGTGGGGTCGGCATGCGCAACGCCTCGATGGCAGAGATCAGAGATCAGATTGCGGCCGCGGGGCCATGATGCGTGTGCGGGTGGCGGCGATGAGGACAACGAGCGAGGGACATGGGTGGGGTTGGCAAGGTACGTCGTTGTCAGGCAGAGGTAGCACGACACCCAGCAAAGAAGAGCTGGCCGGCTGACCTCGCTTGATCGAGGACGATCCGGAGGACTGGCTGAGGCGGTGGGCAACTGTGGGGGAGATCGGGATAAAGGAGGACAGAGTGTTAATGCGCGATGAGGGGTGATTGGATTGCAAGGGACGGCGCGGGTGGGCATGGTTTGTTGCGCAGCAGCAGGTGATGGGGTTGATGGGATGGATGGTCGGGCGTGGTGGTTGCAGGAGAGCGATGACGGTTGTGTGGCGGATGTGCGAGGCATAGTTGTGCTCGGCGCATGTGTCTGGGTCTCATCTTCAGCAGCTGGAGGGCGCAGGCAGCGCCATCTGGCAATGTGTGGATGGCAGGCAGGTTGGGGC
>NW_013657582.1:0-1038 GCF_000142905.1 Thecamonas trahens ATCC 50062
GGGAGGAGGGGGTGAGGAGGGAGAGGGGTTCGCTAAGCTCACGTTGGGTCTGGTGGGGGTGATGGGGATGACGGGCGGGGGGGGAGGCGTATAGGGTACGTGGGGCAGGTGCTTGCGGACGCTCGAGTGTACTCGACGTATGCGAGCAAGCCTGCGGTGGATCTTGCGGACGCGCGGCTTGCCATTCAGTCGCGGGCCAATGAGGCGTTCTCGCAGGTTCCTCCGCGCGACTTTCTCCTCTCACTGGCGGCCAAGAAGAACGCTGTCCCGTTGCCTGTTGTGCCGTCCGAGTATGGTGTCCGTCTTCCGCCTGCGCGGAACACGCTCACTGCTGCCAACTACCAGGCACCCGGACGGGTTGTCGGCCGCAACGCCCGCGATACGCTTGCCGCCACCGTCACCGCCGACGACGACGAGGAGGTCAAGTCCAAGTCGCGCAAGCGCAAGACCATGGACGACGATCCGTACCAGCCGCACGCTGGTGTGACCGAGGACGATGATGGTGGCGCCAAGGCCATGGACATGTAAATCGTGCTGAAGATGATGTGGCAAGCCGAGCCTGTCCCCCTCCCCTCCCCTCCTCCCCCCTCCCCAAGATACACACACACCCCGGATACAGTCCACTCAACATTATGGCTCAAGTCACCCACTCTTTCACCATCACCATCGCCCACCACCTGCCTAGTCGCCATCACCATCGGGCTACCACCACCACCACCCGCCGAGTCGCCCACCACCCGCCACTGACCAGCAGCCTCTGCCCTTGCCCCCTCTCGCCACCACCAGCCACCAGCACCACTTGACGTCACAGGGACTGGAAGCCATGGCAGACAGTGACCAGGAGTATGACAACATGTGGCGCATCTACCGCACATGCAATGAGATGCTTGGTATGTTCCCTGTGGTGGGTAGAGGGGGGGGGGGGGGGGGCCGGGGGAGAGGAAGGGGGGGGGCGGGTCATCATCTCGCCTGGAAAGTAAAGAAAGGGGGAAAGGGGGGGGGAACAACCATGGGGGGGGGGGGGGGGACAGACTCGTC
>NW_013657582.1:1209-8297 GCF_000142905.1 Thecamonas trahens ATCC 50062
CGTCGTCTGGTTGGTCATGGTCGTCTGGCTGGTCGTCGTCGTCTGGCTGGTCGTCGTCGTCGTCCTGCTTGTGGTTGTGGTGGTTGTCATCGTCTTCATCCCGGGTTTCCATGGTCATGGTTGTCTTGGTCATGGCTCACTTCACTCATCATGCTATTCCAGCTGCACGTGGCTACCTTGTCTCCGAGGCCAACCTCACCATCGACGAGGCTACCTTCCGCGAGCGGTTCCCTGATCTGGAGACGATTCGCAAGGACATGGACATTGTGGTGACGCACAGCAAGAACCGGGCGGACAAGATCTTTGTCTTTTTCCCCGAGTCGGACGCGTCGTCCAAGTCGGGCGCGGTTTCGGTCAAGCACATCCGCCCCTACCTCGACCAGATGGAGACAGAGAACATCCGGCGCTGCATCCTTGTCGTCAGCAAGGGCTTCACCTCGTTTGCCAAGCAGACTCTTGCAGAGATGTCCGCCTTCAAGGTCGAGCACTTTAACGACTCGGAGCTCCTTGTCAACATCACCAAGCACGTCCTCGTCCCCGAGCACGAAGTCCTGTCTGAGGAGGACAAGCAGGCCGTCCTCGACCGCTACCGCCTCAAGGAGTCGCAGCTGCCGCGCATGCTCTTCACCGACCCTGTCGCCCGCTTCTACGGCCTCCGCCGCGGCCAGGTCGTCAAGATCAAGCGCAAGTCCGAGACCGCAGGCCGCTACATCACCTACCGCTACGTCATCTAAGCGCTTAAAAGCCCCTGTAATGTCGCCCCGCCCAACCCAGCATGCACTCTTGTAACACCGCTGCAAGACTGCCCCACCCAATCCAATTCTGCAGACACCATCGCATCGCAGGTGGCGGAGGCCGTAGCAGCGGGCGAACGGAAGGGGAGGGAAGGGGGGGGGGGGGGGGAGGGAAGGGGGGGGGGGGGCAAGACTCGACTCACTACGACGACCATGTCGGACCATGACCGAGCAGAAGACGAGACGGCGGCTGAGGGGTTTAGGGCTGGGGAAGGAGCTGGGACAGAAGCTGGCGCTGGTGCTGCTGGCGCTGCTGGGACAGAAGCTGGCGCTGGTGCTGCTGGCGCTGCTGGGACGGAAGCTGGCGCTGGTGCTGCTGGCGCTGGCGCTGCTGGCACAGAAGCCTCTGACGGTGAGGCTATTGGGGCTGGCGTTGGGGCTGGGGCTGGGGGGGAGGCGACGTTGGCATCGCTCAATCCACAGACACCCGATCAGATGCGGACGCTGCGTCTGTCGCGGTTTGGTGGTGGTAGTGGCGGCGACTCGCCGGAGCCGAATGTGGAAGCGGTGGCAGTGCCCGAGTCGGAAGATGGTGGCGATTCCATGGTTGTGCCGCAGGCCAACGCTCCTATGGCGGCGACGCCAGTGACGCCCAAGACGCAAGTGTTTGATCCGGCATTGTCTTTGGCATCGTCAAGTCCATCGGCTTTTGTTGCGGGCTCATCGGGGCTCACGCCAGAGCAAGTGAGGGCAAGGAGGCTGGCAAGGTTTGGCGCGGGTGGAGGGAGCAGCGGGCCAAAGGTCAAAGTGCCGCGGCGCGGGAGCGGACAGGGGACGGGCGTAGAGCACTCGACACCGGCCAGCCGGCGCAACGACGGCGATGTCCAGGGCTCACCGTCGCCGTCGCGGCTCGGGTTGTCGCCGGCCGGGGCCAACGCGACGCCGCTAGAGGTGTGGAAGGCACGGGTGGTGAATAAGTGGCTGCATCCGTCACCACCAGTGTCCGAGGATGGTCCGGTCGACGTTGATGCAGCAGTGGCTCAGGCCACGCTTGGGCGTGGTCATCCCAAGGATCCGGAGACGCCGTGGGGAAAGCCGGCGTCCGGACGGACACCACTCCATTTTCTGGTGAGCGTGTACGGGCGGGCGCAGCGGATGGCGGCGTCGACGACGATTGCGGCGCATCCAGGCCGGCCCGAGTTTCTAGCCGAGGTCAAGAGCCTGTGCGTCTCGTACGTGTTGCTCCTCCTTGAGCACGCGGACAGCTTCCCGCAGTCGAGGGAGAGCAAGGCTTCTGGGCCGGCTGGTCTAGTTCCATTCCTTCTCGGCGTGAGTCCAGGCATGCCGCTCCCGCCGGGCCTACTGCCGGCGATGCTGGCCGAGATCGAGACTTGGGCGAGTGAGCGGGCAGCAGCGTTTGCAGCACCGCTGTTCGAGGCGCTGTGGGCAGGTGTGAGCAAGCTGCGGTTCGAAGACTCTGAAGCCGGACTGTACGTGCGCGCGCTGGGGGCGCTGGTGGAGAGCAAGACTCTGGCGCGTGTTCTGGCGGAGCATCCGCTCTTCCTCGGCAAGGGCACGGCGATCGAAACAAAAGCCGGCTCGCTGGTGGAGAGCAGCACGCTGCTCGGCCCGTTCTTCTCACTCTCACCGCTCGACTCGCGCTCGTTTGTTGCAGTCACGTTTGGACCGTCACCAGCGCAGTCACTCGGCCTGCTCACCACCCGGCGATCGGGTGAAGTGGGCGGGACGTGGCCGTCAAGCCGCGACGAGGTTGAACGAACGCGTGCGCTGGTCGCAGCGCGGCACGAGGCGCTTGTCGCGCAGCTGCACGAAGTGGTGGACAAGGTAGTGCGGGCGGGGCCTGAGGCACGCGAAGCCTTTCTCAGCTGGATCGGACTTGTCCTCTCTTCCAACACGGCGCGGTTGCACTCCCAGCGGGCATCACCGATGGCGACAGCGAGCGAGGGCTTCTTCTTCAATCTCGCATGCGTCATGGTTGCGCTGTGCAAGCCGTTTGTGAGCAAGGGTAAGGCCAAGTTTGGCCTCATCTATCCGCAGTACCTCCTGGTCACTGACCGGGTCGATGTAAGCAGTGACACCAAAATGGCGGCGTCGTCGCGCGAGACCGAAGCGTGGATTGACGTCCGCAACCGGACGGCACAGGAGCAGTTTGAGATTGTGAGGACGCGCCAAGCGAATGAGGCGGCGTTGCGAGCCGCGGCAGCGGGCGGCGGTGCGAGCAGTAGTGCCACCAGCGGTGCCAGCGGTGCCAGCGGCACGGCCGAAGCTCACGTGAGGGTGCCGACCAAGTTCAAGTTTGTCACCGAGATGTTCTTCCTCACGCTCCGCACGTTGTACTTTGGGCCTATGCAGACCGTGGTGCGGTACCGACAGGTTCGGTCGTCGACGCATCGGTTGATGAGCGAGATGCAGGCGATGAACGAGGGAGGGCAGCGGGCGTCGGACGCGATGGACCGTGTGGAGAGAATGATGGACGCGGCGATGGGACTGCGGCTCTCGCTGGAGACGCTTGTGCTCGACCGGCGGATTCTCAACGAGTTTATGCAGCTCTACGCGTTTACGGCGGCTTGGCTTCTCGAGCGGGCGGATCCGGATGGGGTGGGTGTGCCGCTTGCGGGCGTGCCCGAGGCGTTTGGCATGCTTCCGGAGCACATTGTGGACGATGTGGCGACGCTCTGGCACTTTGTGCTCCAGGTTGAGCCTGCGGCACTGGCTTCTGTCTCGCTCGATCTGTGCATCTCGTTCATGATGACGCTCATCGGCAATCCAGTGCTGGTCAAGAACCCATATCTGCGAGCCAAGTTTGTGTCGGTTATGGCCGAGACGCTAGCGCAGGAGCACAGCGTGGGCCTTGCCGAGTTTGAGAGCAATGCGGTTGCGCGCGAGTGGATGGCTATCATTTTGGTCGACTTTTACGTCGACATCGAAGTGACCGGCTCCCACACGCAGTTCTACGACAAGTTCTCGGTCCGGCACGACATTGCCACGATCGTGATGCGGATGTGGGAGTCTAGCCACTTTCGCGGCGCGCTCGGCGAGGTGCCAGCCAAGTACCCCGAGTCGTTTACCCGCTTTGTCAACATGCTCCTCAACGACGCGACCTTTACACTCGACGAGTCACTGACGCGGCTGGCGCAAATCCGCGAGCTTGAGGTGCAGCGCGAGGATGGCCAAGGATGGAGTGCGCTGAGCGGGGAGGGTAGGGCGGCAGCCGAGGCGCGCGAGGGCGAGCTCCGGTCGGCAGTACGGTCGTATATGGTGCTAGCCAACGAGAGTGTCAAGGTCCTTGCACTCCTTGCGCAAGACATCCATGCGCCGCTGGTGGCGCCTGCGCTCGCCGACCACCTTGCAACAGTGCTCAACTCGGTGATGGCCTCGCTTGTCGGCCCGCACTGCCTCGAGCTCAAGATCGCGCGGCCTGAGCAGGTCTCGTTTGATCCGCGAGCGCTGCTCTCGGACGTGGCGTCGGTGTACGCGGCGCTGGCGGGCGAGGAGGCGTTCCGGCGGGCAGTGGTCCGTGATGAGCGCTCGTTCTCGCTCTCTGTCTTTGACAAGATGCTCAAGGTCGGCTCGCGGAACTCGCTGGTGACGAGCGTACAGCTGGCGGTGCTCGCCGAGCTCCGGCAGCAGCTCGAGGCGTCGTCGGCCGAGTCGAGCGCGCTTGACGAGCTCCTGGACGACGTGCCGGACGAGTTCCTAGACCCGCTGATGGCAACGCTTATGCGCGATCCGGTTATTCTCCCGTCATCGCGGGTGAGCGTCGACCGGTCAACCATCACGCGGCACCTGCTCTCGGACGAGAGTGATCCGTTCAACCGGCAGCCGCTCACGCTCGACCAAGTGATCCCGGACGAGGCGCTGAAGGCGCGGATCGAAGCGTGGATCGCGGCACGAGTGAGTGCTGGGAAGGAAGAGGTTGGGTAGGGAAGGGCTGTATAAACAGTGTCAGGCCACCGGCGGGGCCGGGGGCGGGGTGTAGGTGGCGTCAAACAGGTGGCAGCCAAGATGGTCGTAGCCGAGGCCGCAGACGGCGTTGATCTCGCAGAGCGTCCGCTCGACCTCGTGGCATTTGCCTGGCGAGGGCGAGGAGCAGCCGACGTTAACAACGACGCCGCCCTGGAGGTCAACGAGCGGAATCATGTCGTTGGAGGGGACGACGTTTGTGACAGCGGCATTGATGGCGGCAGCCGAGACGCCAAACTTGAGGCGCGAGAGGACGATGCCTGGCGAGGAGAAGGCGACGGCCGGGAGGGCATGGCGGGCGCCGACGATTTTGGCCAGCGCACCGCCGAGCGAGTGGCCGGTGAGAAGGAAGGAGGCTGAGGGATGGGCGGTGCGGTAGGAGGTGAGGTAGGCTTCGAGCGAACGGTAGTAGTCGCGCTTCGAGGCGACAACGGACGAGGGAAAGAGCTCGTGGATGAGCGAGCCGGTGTAGACGAGGAGGGCGGTGGCGTCGCGCGGCCAGGCAGTGAGCGGGACGAGGAAGGAGATGCCCTGAATGGCGACGACGGACGAGTAGAGCGAGATGTCCTGGATGAGGTCGATGAAGCGGTGCGGGATGGTGCCGCGGGCGGCGAGGACGTGCAAGTCGCGCGAGGGCGAGTGGAGGTGGACAAAGCCGACCCAGGCGTCGGGCGCCGACGCGCCAAGCTCGGTCCAGTCCGAGCTTGGTAGGACGGCGGCGAGGAGGTCTGAGCGCGACAAGTTCCAGCACGAGCCATAGCCTACAGTGGCGATGTCTGCAAGGAGCGCGGTCTCGACAAGGTCGAGGCCATCGTTGCGAATGTGGCAGCCAGCGTAGCCGGGGCCGGAAGCGGCGGTTGCGCGGGAAGCGAGATGATCGAGGTAGTCCTGCGGTGGTGGCGAGAAGGCGAGGAGCTCAAACTTGGAGTGGTCCGGGGCAAGGAAGCAGGTGTCGACGACGGCGGCCTCTTGGATGTGGGTGCCGACGATGAGCAAGCCGAGGAGAACGAGGCCGCCGTACATGAGGGTGCGGTACCAGAACATAGAGAAGATTATGTGACGGCGCTCGGGAATGGCCTGTCGCAGTTGGTCTTTGGACTTGACGGCGATAGTGAGATTGGCAAAAGCGACGACGCCGCAGCCTGCGGCGGTGAGCGCGGTAAGGTACGGCGAGGCGTGCGCAATGGAGGTGAGTGCGACGGTGACGGCCGAGGCGGCGGCGGCGGCGGCAACCGGGAGCGAAGCCAGGGGGTAGACAAGGGCGCGGCGCGGGAGCGAGCAGATCTCAAAGGCGAGCTTGAGGACGAGGTAGGCGATGACGAGCGCGGCAGTCGAGGCAGTGGTGACCACAAGGATGCAGGAGAGCGAGTGGAGCGGCGACTCTGCGCCAGCAAGGCGGAGGCCAATAGCGGCCGAGCCGAAGACGTGGATGGCCTTGAACCGGGCAGTGGCGCGCATCTCCCAGCCGTGGCACTCACGGGCGGCCGACGAGTGGCCAAACCACTCGCGCTTGTGGGCAAAGAAGCAGGCGGCGATGTGGGCGACCTGGAGGGCGAAGAGGGCGACGACGGCGTAGATGAGGCCGGCGATCTGTGTCGGCCAGGCATCGACGGCGGCGAGGGCTGGAGCAATGAGAGTGGGGAGGGCAGCCATGGCAGCAACGATGACGGCAAGGACAAGCGGCGGGGAAGAGCCAGAGCAGCCGCCAGCGATCTCAACTTGCGGCGGGCGTAAGGATGCTCGTACGGCGAGAAGGAGTCGAGAGCGAGCGAGACGACGTTGGAGACGACACGAGTGGCCGGGAAGGGAAAGAGGAGGACGAGGAGGAGATTAGCAGCTACAGTGACCGAGTCATGCGCAATGGCGGCCATGGAGAGCGAGGGCGATTTGTCGAGGAGAGGAAGGACCGAGACAAAAAACAGTTGCAAGAAAATATTAAGAGAGAGCGCAGCTGCAAGAGCCCAGACCGGAATGAAAAAATACGTGTATGCAAGTCGGATGACGATGTGTGCCGTGGGCTCGGGGAGGCCTTCACGACGAGTGCCTCCCGGTGACGTCAGGTCGGACATGACCTTGGGCGACTTTGGTCCGCCGAGTGCCACCGTGAGCGAAGGGAATGCCTTTCGTGCTTGGAGCCGGGGTGACGCCATGATGAATGGCTGTAGTGGTGATGGTGGCCGTAGTGGTGGTGGTGGTGGTGGTGGTTGGTGGTGGTGAGGTGAGGTGCGGTGCGGTGAGCAGGTGATGTGGCGGAACTCAAGCTCCACGGCTGTCATGATGAGTTTGAGGGATGATTGGTGCGTCGGATGTGGCTAGGAGGAAGGGGAGAGGGGGGGAGGGGGGGGGGGGAGGTTATCCACCTTGTTGTTG